>NC_068938.1:160950480-161050480 GCF_016801865.2 Culex pipiens pallens
AAAACAAAAAACAAAAAAAAATAAAAAAACAAAAAACATAAAACAAACGGAATTCTACATCCCATTTGTGTATGGAATAATAATGAAATTTTTTTTCGCGAAAAACTTAAATCTTTAAAATTCATTTGTTTTGAACGAAACATGAAAAAATAGTACTACAATAATTTTCCTACAATATGTTTTCACTGTAATCCTGTACGTAATTTCCGACCGACTCCCTCATCACCCGATAAAAGGCAGTGGAGCTGCAGTTTTATGCTGCGACGACGACGAGCACAATGATGATGACTTGTCGCACCCTGACCAGGCATGGCCTGCCAGCTGCTGGCACCACGGAAACGCCAAGCAACTGATCTTCCTGGCGCTTCGAGATGGCTTTATGTCTCTCGTTACGGTTCCGTGCGTTTTCTGTGCCTCCATCAGTAAGAGAGGGAAAAACTTGTCGTGGTGTAATGGGCTTGGACTTGGACAGGAAGAATGCCCCTCTTAGTCAGAGCAAATAGCCCCCGAGATTTGCAGTGATACGATGAAAATAGTTTTTGAAATGGAATTACCCAGTGGGATTTGCTTAGATAAGAACATAATTGAAATATGAGTTCTATAAAGTCAATCGTATAAATAAAAAAACTCGGAAAACACTATTTCAATACTTATCCACCCTTTGCAAAAGCTCACACAAAGCTTTCGAGCACAAAACCAACGCATACGTAGGCAAATCCAACCCAGAAGCTCAGCCAGTTATGTCAAGCCAAAGGGCAGCCACTCACTCAACTTTTCATTCTTCGGGTGATGGTTGGGGACAAAAGGCAGCAGCGCACTTACTCACTGACTGGGAGAAGAGGTGGGAGAGATATGATGGCAACAATGGCGAAACAAATAGTCATCTCAAGCGTCACTATCTAGTTAATCTTAATGATAAACATATAGACGCAAGCAAAGTCAACCCCGGTCTTTCTCTCTGCTGGTGAATGGTGACTTGGCTAACTCAAGCAGCATTATCTCTGTCACTCTATCTGTCTCTGTCAAGAACACACAAAGTGAGCTTATTCAGAAGCTTCCTCACTTTTGTCAGAAGCAAACCGTTCGCCCGTGCTTTTGATAAAAGGCTAAATGTTTTATGACAGTGGAATTTTAATGGACTTCAATTCTGCGCTCATTAATAGAATCATTAGGGTCATTACGGGGGGGAGCAACATTGTGTTCTCTAGCTGAAGTTCCATCAAAGCGATGCCATCTCTCAAAAGCACAGGGAGAAAGAGAAATTCTTTCGTGAAAGGAATCTTTTCTAAAATGCAACGTGACAACGCGCACTAAAAACTTCTTCAAAGAACTCTGGTTAAAATTAATATTAAATCCACTTCCCTGTTTGTTCAAGCTCAAATCCCACGTGTCAATTCCAATTTGAAAATTTGACGCAGTGTTAAATTTCAACAACCCTCCCCTCAAAAAAACGTCAAATCGAGCGTAATGCCTTTATAATCGAGCCTCTCATCATTGCGAGGAAAGAGGTGTTCGCAAATCATTGAACTTGAAGTGGATGACGAGGAGGTTTTCCCTCCCGAAATGAGGAAGGAAAAACAATAACCGTTATCGCGTTTCTTTCCCGAAATTGTGCACGGCCTCTTTCAGTTTGGGCACTAGTTCATCGAAAATATGCTATCCTTCAATGTTTGCAGGAGGTTTGTGCACAGTTCAAAGTCTTAATTAAAATTGTAGTTGAACAGAAAAAAATACGGTTACTTTGCATTAAAAAAAAATAAGCAAAAGCAAAATTGATTAGCAATCAGATTTGATTAATATTTTTATTCAAATTTGATAAGGTCTTAAAAATATTTTTTCAGGTTTATTTCCCCCAACTCTGATCAAAAATTGAGAAGAGCGGAAAAATATAAAAAAATCAACAATAGCAAATCACCAAAAAAATGTTTACAAATTAAAAAAAAATTTTAGATTCCAGTTTTTTTGCAATACATATTTCAATGTATCTTAATATGAACGAAACAAAAATGCAAAAAAAAGTTTCCAGTTTATTGGACCTTTTTTTCTATTCAAAAGGTTCAAATTTTAAAAAATGTTAAGCCTCCTGAAATTTGTTTTGACGTAAACTTTAAAAAAAAAATTGCATCGGTCTAATTAAATATAATATGTTTGTCATCAGATTAACCCAAAAAAAGTTATGGTAATTTAAATAAGTTCATCTTTAAACAATTCAACAATCAGAACTTCGAAAGTTCTTTTTTTTATTTAATTTCATGTTTTTCACCTCCCCCACTTCCTTCATTTCAAAACTTCCCACAAAAAAAAACAAAGAAATAATTTTTAACGGCAATTTACATTTTCATTAACAAATTTTGTAAAATCAATTGAAAGTTATTCAGAATATATTGCATCATACACATTTATTTATGTTTGATCAAATAAAATCTTTTCGATCTATTACCAAATTTAAAATTTTGGAACCGCAGGCGAAAGAGTTTTGAAAAAAAAAATCGTAAATTTATTGATATTTTGCAAATTTTTTATACCGTAAAACGGGGTGACTTTGATAGGTTTGAGATTTTTCATAAAAATTCGAAATTTTCAAAAAGTTTTAGTAATTTCTATATTCTCAAAGTGTCATGATCTTCTCAATGAACATGATTTAGAATCGCAAAACGGAAAGCATTTTCTAAATTTTTGAAACAATTTTCCACTGGGAGAAGTAAAAATAAGTTTGTAAATAATAGATATTATGTGCCCTTGAAACATGATCCAAAAAATCTCTAAATTTATAAGCATTTTCGGAAAAACAAATTTTAAAACAAATGTGAAAACTTTTGATCGTGTTTCGAGTTCAGTTTAACATGCAATTTGAATCAATAATTTTATTTTAAAAAAAAACTAGTTTAAGCTAATTACAGGGAAAATCCTGAGTATCGTGCAAGCAGTGGTGATGGGAAGATGGGTTTTTGTGGTGTTCTCTTTGAGCTGTGTTCGTATTCATGTTCGAGTCATGCATGCAGTGGGGGTCATTGTGGTAATGAATGCCGGGATGATGGTTTTATTATCGTGTTCGTTTTGTAATGTATTTGTATTAAAATCTAGCATGGCTTTTTGTGGTGATGGTATAGTTTTGGTGGTGGTGGTGATGGTGTTAAAAAACAAACGTTGAATTTACTAACATTGAGTCCAAAACCTCCCTACAAACATCTATACCACTAGGTGACGTAGAGATCTCTGCGCATTCTAGATAGATGTTTACTAACATACCTTCCAATCCCCGAGGTTAGCAAGGTACCGGCCAGGAGCCCCTTATCTTACTGGATAGTATTACACGCTCATCTAAAGATGAAAACATGGTATCTCCCGTGTTGGAATATTGTAACCGGATGAAAGTCTAGTGCTATCATACGTTTAATTACAGTTAAACAGCAAGATAAGCGTTGTGCATCCATCCGGAATTGTGCGACCTTTATTGCTAATGCTAATGCTAATGCTAAATTTAAGCTAATTACAGGGAAAATCCTTACTTTTAATTGTTGTTAACCTAAAATTTAAATATATTTTGCTTATAAAGTTAGTAAACTTAATGCAAACATTGTTTTTATTATAATTAATGAGAGTTCGACTGTTTTTATTATTTTGAGTTTGATCGGCTACTCAATCTGGACAAGTGAAACGCTGTTTATGCTGCGGACACAGCATAAACAGCGTTTCGCTTTGCCCAGACTAAGTAGCCGATCAAACTCAAAATTGTTTTTATTTTTTCTTAAAAATTATATCGGCAACCTAAGTGATGGTACATCTGACGTAAAAATAAAGTTTTAACACCTTAGATCTGATTTTAACAAGAAAGCTATGACTGTCAAAGACACCCCAGAATTCAAAAAATGAATTTTCAACGCAACTGTTTTTTGTAGAGCGTCTAATTTTCCCGAGCGTCTAATTCAATTCGTACAAAATATTTTTTTAAATAATGATTAGTATTTTTGTCAAGAAGCAGGTATTATTTTTTAATAAAAGTATTTGGACAGTCAGTAAAATTAATCCATGCTCCAAAACCATAAAATTGCTTTGAATTTGTCTGTGTGACCAGTTTAAGAAAATATGACATAAAATAATTTTGATAGTTAAGTTGAAATGAACTTGTTTTTTGAAAGTATGTTTTTCACTGCAAATATTTTTTCCAGAACAAACTTGAATTTACCATAAAAAATTGTTTTATCTTTTGAAATACCATTTTTGTGCAATCACAACTCAAAGTTTTCATATGTTTGCATTTTTTTGGACCCTTTATATAATACAAAATGAATTTTAATGTTTTAGCCTAATAAATTACTTCTGTTGAAAGAATTTTCATAGCAGAAAAAAGCAGTTTAGTATTTTCATATTCAAACCTGTTAAACCCTTGGTAGCTATAGTGCTCTATACATTTTCATCTTTAAACTGTAATTTCTCGAACACTTTTAAACAAATTAATCTAATTCGTCTTGCACAACTCTCTTTGAGACAATTAATGATACCAATTAAATTTTCATCAAATTTTGTTATGGTAAAAAAAACGTAGAAAAAAACTCAATTTTGATTTTGGCCCCTTCTTGCCAAATTTCATACAGCCATTTTTCATTTAAAAACTTACAACATTATAATAGCTTTTTTATTCATTCCAAAATATCGTAATTTTTGTTGCCCATCTAATAAACAAGAACTGTACCCAGTAACGAATGCTTCAGAAATTAATATGATCTGTAATAAACCTTGACATAAAATTTTCAGACGAACTGAAGAACAGTTAATTTAATTAATTAAATAAAATTGAGTTCTTTCATTATTTTTTTTTTTTTGCAAATTGAAAAAAATGCCAAAAAAATAAGAAAATTTATACACCTTCTTGAATTTCGGGACTTCCAGGGAAATTTTTAAATTAAATTAAATTTAAATTAACAGGAATTATTTTTTGTCGGGAAAACCCGGGAATTTACTTCCCGGGACGGGAAATTGGACGCTCTAGTTTTTTGAAACACTATTGAAAACACTTGTCTCCAATATCAGTGCATGGAACATGTGTGGCTTTAAGTTTTAAGTAAAATGTAATTACAAAAGCCGACTCGTTCCTAACCAGGTCCCCACACCGAAAAGGACCTAATAAAAATAATTTTATGAAAAAAAAACTTGTGTGGCCTACACCAATCTTGACAAAAACCTTTCAAGTTGGAAATATTACAAAAATAAAATGAAATTCTATCAATGTTACCCCGGTTTACTGTACAACAAGAATAAAAATGATTTATGTAGCATTTTTTGATACTTTTCGACATAATGTTTTGAAAGTTGGTCCTAAAATTTTAAATTTAGTTTTTTCTGCAACAATTTGTAATACAAAAATAAAATTGAATTTCATTTAAACAAAAAAACTCAAAATTTAAGTAAATGTAGGAGGATAAAAAGCAAATATTCTAAACATTTTTTTATTTGTCTTACCGTCAGGTATTTGATAGTTCAAACAGGTTTTTAAAAAAAACTAAACATTTTCTTCGGTATTGGATCAGTTTTTGAGTACCGTAAAACGGGGTGACTTTGATAGCCGGGGTGACTTTGATAGGTTTGCGATTTTTCCGCAAAATGAAGAATACAATTAAAATACGTACGGAATTGTTTAGAATCATTCTGACCGTGGTAGAGATGTGTTCAAAGAACCTCAAAAAGAACTTTTCATAAAATTTTTAAAAGTTTAAAAAGTTAGTTAGCTATAGTTAAGAAAATGGTGATGAAACTCATTATTTTAAACTTCTCAAAGTGTCATGATTTTCTCAATGAACATGATCTTGAATCGGAAAACGGAATGCATTTTTGGATTCTTTGGACAATTTTCCACTAGGAGAAGGTAAAATAAGTTTGTAAATAATAAATAAAATGTGTTTTTGAAACACAATTTTAGAAAATTTCCAAATTTATAAACAATTTCAGTTGAACAAATTTCATGTAAAATGTGAAAACTTGCGATTAGTGCTTCGAATTCAGTATAAAATGCAATATAAATCGATAATTTTATAAACAAAACTAGTTTTTACAAATTGCAGGCAAAATTCCGACTTTTTAACAATTTTACCTAAAATTTATATTTATTTTGTTAAAAAGCTTATAAATTTAGTTAACTAAATATAAACATTGAGTTTTTTTTTTCTTAAAAACAATATAAGCAACTTCAGTGATGGTACATTTAACGTACAAATAAAGTTTAAACATCCTAAATATGATTTTAACAAGAAAAACTCTGACTATCAAAGTCACCCCAGAATTCAAACTAAGAATTTTTAACGTAACTATTTTTCTAAACACTATTGAAAAAACTTTTTTTCCCAAAATAGTGCATGGACTTTGTGTGACCTACCCCAGTACATGTTTTAAAAATAATAATCTTGAGTAAAACCTTACCTATTGGAAAATATTTCAAAAACAAATTGAAATCCTATCAAAGTCACCCCGGTTTACGGTATTTTAAGAAAAGGAAAATTTACAATATCAACAACCTGGAAATGACATAATTAGTAATATTAATTACACTAACGCATAAATTTATTTTTTCAAAACTCTATGATAATTCTTTTCAAAAGATTTGACTTTCAATAAGACATTTTTTTAAATATATTGAACTCCCGTACCACCTCTTACAGTCAAGGATGTCTAAATATGTAAACCTTTCCTCAAAACAATAAGAACAATAAGGAAGTTCACATATTTTTAAACATTTCTACAAGTCTTTTTAGTTTTTTTCAGAAAATATTTTCAACTGAAGTAAAAAAAAAATCGCATGTTTTTATACAATTTACCATTGAAGATTGGACTAATAGTTTCTTGCCAACGTCAGTTAAAAATTTCAAACATTTTAGCTCCAAGAAATACTAATTTCTTTCAAGTGGAATTTCCTTCAATAACTTATTGTTCCATTTACAAAATACAAAAAGAAAATTGAAGAACATGTCTCAGCTTACCGAGAATATTTTTTTTGACGAAATCCTTTGATTAATATGTTGAAAATTTAAAACTTTCCTATCATAAAAAATATTAACCCTGAATATATCTAAAGCTTGGAAACGGTGCATCGATCGATTTTTTTTATAGAGTATTTTTTATTACAAAAATGGTTCTGGTTTTCATCATTATTATTTTTTTTTTTCAACAGATTTATTAAAAAATTTTGGTTTCTGAATCTGATTGTTTATCATCGTACACTTAGTTTTTGGTTTCCATAAATAATTGATGGCTTTTAAAAAATATTTAATAAACCTCCCAGATCGGATTTACTTTTTGTTGGTTTTAAATTTGAACTTGATATTTCATAAAGAAAAATTTAAAATTTTAAAAATAATGCAAACAATGATAATGATTATTGAATCAGTCTTAAACGTCAAAATTTGAAAGAATTGAATGTTTCAAGGTTTTGTCTTATAAAATTTCCCATAAAATCAAAATCGATTATAAAATCTATTATGAACTATTCATTATTTAGAGAATGTTCAAATATGTTTTTAATGAGTCAAAATTAACAGCTTATTTGGAAATTTTTACAGTGCCCTCCTCCCATCACCAAATCCTTCGGATCAATCAGTTTTCCTTTGATGGATGAAAAACGATGCCAACTTTTTCACGACGCTCCTTCCGCTGCTACCACTGCTGCCCACTTCTCGATGTAATAATGATGCCTGGAGCAGCTCCGTCTTTTCTCCGCCTGGTCGTCACTGGTTTTTGTGTTATTTTTTACCACCCACCACACCCATTTCCACCCACCTCACCGATTTCATGGTTCTTTAACAACCACCATCTTCCTCCCGATGCTCTTCTTCTTTTTGGTATCAAAATGGAACACAAACAAACGGCGAGCCTAACGAATGAGATTTTGCTTCATCTTCTGCGAGGAATCATCACCCAGTCTCGAGTTGAGGATTTTGAGTTGTCTAGTTAAGAATCATTGTCAGAAAATGAGGATTGAGTTCAACTAGTAGGGTGACGAACCTTTTTTTGTTGTTTTTTTTTTAATTTCTTCAGTAAATATGTTTTACATAAAAAAAACTCTTTAAATGAAAATCGTCGAAAACTTTCGACAAAAAAAATAACAACTGAAAAAAGGCAAACAGAAAAATCCTCACAAATCGTTCTTATGAAGTGTACGAAGGGAAGGATTTGCGACCGTCAACGACGAAGGGACGTAGACAAGAGGACGAGGACCACGATTGTCTAGATTGTGTTGAACGAAGGACGGATCGCACAATCTGGGGGAACCCCTTCCAGCTAGCCAATATGGCTTCGTTTGTGCGAAGAGAACAGTTGGCCGGCAGCATTTGATTGCGCTGCTACTTGCGCGAGGAAGGATTATTAAAATTGGATTAAAGTGAGTGATGTTCTTTTTAATTGGAATTAGCTTCGGTTTTCGTGCGTTCTTTTCGTTGCCTCTTGTGCGTTTTACGGTTCTTGAATCGATGGTTTGATGTTTGTTTTTGTTGAAGTAAACTGGCAAGCGTTTGATCTCCTTAATCAATGTTTGTTTGAAATTTGAAGCATTTTCTTCGATTTTATTTCGAGACAGCAGCTTTCAAATAATCAAAATTTACAGAATAACAAAAATCCCAAACAATCCAATCTCTGTCAAGTTCAACTTTAAACTACCCTCAACCATCAGGGTTGCGGTCCAGACACCTCATTTACCCCCTCAAAAAGTTCACCCAAACTGCGTTTGTCTTCACGGGCCCCCCTCCTCAAATCTACCGCACCCATCTCGCTGTCGATAAATCACGACGATGGAATCAGAATATAGTTTCGCCAAAACTAGTGGTGGTGTTTCCTTGCGCACTGGTGGCAGAACGGAACGACTGGTGTCGGCTGTCAACTGGGATTTCACTACACTAACTACTGCTGGTGCCATGCTGGATGGTTGAACCTTTAAAACAGAATCAACACTACACAGAGGTTCATGGTGGCAAAAAGTATCAAGATTTGATTCTCGAGGAACGGAAAAAGTGCAGAGAAATATTTATGATTTTTTTTTCAAGCCAAATGTATTTTTTAAATCAAAACAAAAAGTTAAACAATCAACTGTAAAAATGATTTTTTTATTTCCTAATCAAAATAAATGGAAAAATTCAATGATAAATAATTATTTTGTTTTTGACTATCTCTTTATTTTTATTACACTTTTTATGTTTTGAGAAATCCAATCAAATTGTGTTATTTTTATTATCTTTATATGATTGAAAAGGGATACAAATCTGATAATACATCAACAATTCAAGTTAAATTAAAAAAAAAAACATTAAATTAGTTAAAATTAAAAGTTATGCTTAAAACGTAATCACTGTCATGCCTGTGACAATGAATACCTTAACAAAGTTTAAAAATACATTAATGTTGATTTTATTTTTCCTATCCTTGTTCTTAATTTTCATTACATTAAAAAAGAATAAAAAAACACCTGGCATGAAAAATATGAGATTGAAAATATCAGTGAACATCCTGAAGGTTTTTTTTTAAAGGGACCATCCATAAACCACGTGGACACTTTTTTGCAATCTCAGACCACCACCACAAGATACCGCATTTTTTTAATACACAAATTGTCATAATGTGAAAAATGAGTATCAAACGAAGGCACAATCTGTATGAATTTTCAAAAATACTCAAATTTTAATAATTTGTAATATAGGTGTCAAACGAAGAGAAATAAAGTATCAAATATTAAATATATTAAAAAAAAATCATCGATTTATTTTTTGTAAAATACCTAAATTTTAACAAAACACCTTGTTGTTTCGAAATTAACTTTCATAACATTCAATATAAGTATCAAACAAAACGAGTTTTTTCAAACTTTTTCACATTTCTAATGTTTTTTTTTTTTTTTATAAAACTCTCAAATCACAATACACCGTATTTTTCGAAAGAACTCAAATCTTCTTTCTTTAACCCTTTCAGGCCTGAATAAAAAAAAATGTGTATTATGCGAAAATGATCCTGAGAACCTTACGAAAATTATAGGCTACTTTAGAAAATTTTGATTTTTGGGTCATATATGAACCATCAGGCCGGAAAGGGTTAAATGAAATTCTTAATATTTTAAATAAACTGTATTTTTTCCAAAAATACTCAAATTTTCATAATATGTATTACGGGTATCAAACGATTCAAAACTTTGCATGCATTCGCACTATTTTAGAGTTTTTTTAAATCAAGTACTAAAAATTCCTTCCAAAAAACATTGAAACAGCGAAACTTTATGCAAAATTTGATTATGTTTGATACTCAAAATAAAAAGGTATTTTGTGAAAATTTTGATCTTTCAGTATTTGAGTCGCTTCGTTAATGATGACAATTTGACTATGTTCGGAAAACCCAACTTAATATCACCAGAGGTGAAATAGAGCCTTTCTTACAAAATGATGAAACTCCGATAAATATATTGGTGCAATTAATTTTTCAGAAAATAATGATACCACCCAGTGAGAATTTTACCTAAAGCTTCGAATCTTTTTAGGCTAAACCTCAAATACCATTTTTTTTTAAATTTCAGAGGTACATTATTTGTCGCAAGATATTTAAATTTAATTAACAAAAACATATTGGATTGACATTATTAGAAAAAATTAAAGGGTACTCAGTCTTTATTGTTAGTCTATGATTAACTTAAAAAAATATGTATCGCTATTGCACTTTGTCGGTCTATTATGAGAAGCCAGAAAGAACACTTTCACGCGCAGCGTAAAACGCGCAAGCGTAAATGCGCTGGCGTTGAAGCTTTGACTTGACGACTAGTCGAGCTTTCGATCGAGAATGGGCTGGGACTTTGAATTTGATGTACAGTATATGATTTTGTATCAATCCAAAAATTTAATAGGACAAAATAGGGTAAAAATAAGACGAAAAACACTAAAATGGCTATATCGCTGGAAATACATTTTGGAAAAGCTTCAAATTTTGGGCCCAAGCAGTTTATGGCGCATGTTTTCGAATGGCTTTTTGTTTGAAACTGAATTCTTTTAATTTGATAGTGTTATCTGTAAAATAGTCCAAAAAATACCTCTTAAAATGGCTTTGACCACATTTACTGGTCGAAAATTTTGAATCGAAAAATAAAATGTTCGTCTCCGACCCCAGGGCTACAGATCTGATTTTTAAAAATTGTGGGTTTTACGAGCGGTTTTCCAGTGATGGAAGGACACACATTTTTAAGAGCGGATACAGACATCGCTCATGTATTTCAGAAAAAGAGCTCTCAAAAATCAGACTTTGAGTTTCGGGTTTCGGGCCAAAATTCAATCGAAAGAGCGCATCTAAACCTTCAATTTAGTAATAGGATTTTTTTTACGATTTTTTTAAGATTTCTGAGAAAAGCGTTTTTCCAAAGGCAAACCTTAAACCTTTCTTTTGTAAGAAAGGCAAAAAACGGTAATTTGTGATTTTTTTAAAGTATTTATGCTTTGAAACTTGATACATTTATCAAATAATGTATTCTTGGTGAAAGCATTGCAAATTTAACATGGTATTGATGTTATTGATTCAGAAAGATTTTAAAAATGAGTTATCGTCCGTTGTCCTCGATTAAGATAACGATAGAATAACGTTATTGTCCCAACGAAAACGATAGAATTATCGTTAATTTTATCGAACCACGATAATTTTATCGCTAACAACTTTGGAAAATTAGTTTTTCTTCGTGTCACCGAACTAGCCTGTTATTTTCAATATCTTGGATGTCTTGGTAACTATTGGATCAATTTTTGATATATCTCAACTCATTTTTTTTTTTTGATAATGCATGCATTTTGATTTTGAACCATCATGCACATAAATAAGTGAATGTATGGACAAAGTTTCACCCAAATCAATAAATATGCGCCACATAGCAACTTAGGGATCGGCAGCCGAAGCCACTAACCACCGCGCCACGAGGCCCTCCTTGAGCTTAAAAAAATGCTCGGCCAAGAATTATTAAGTATCAAGTTATTTTTAATTTCAAATACACAGAAAATTTGTTTTTTTTTTACTATTTTACTAATTTTATTTGATGTGTGTTAGTCAAGAATTAAAAAGGCTTTCACAAACCCTTATTAAAGTTCATATTTGCAGAGCCCCAATTTAAGGAACAAAAAACAATTTCGCAATTTGTTTCAATCGTCGTTTTTCAAAGAATATATTTTTTGCTTTTTTGTTTTATTTACCCCTTACTTAAGGCGGTTTCAAAATCACTTCAAAATCATAAAACGGAAAATTTGGTTTATTGGACTAATGAAAAAACACTAGCAAAATGTTAAATTTTTTGATCACAATATAAATCTTTTTGATAATTCCAACACTCCGTGTGGAAGTGCAACAGACCAGGTCGGCAGAATGTCCGGAACTTGGCGGTTGAAACCCTTCTACCCTACCTACTCCCACCCTCCCCCCACCCAGCTTCAGAGAGTGCGGGGGCCGGGTGTCGGAAGGTGTGCCATGTTTCGTTTCGGCGGGGTTGGACAAAAAATAGCTTTATTATGTGGTTTCTGCGGTCTCATTTCGGGTGTCTTGTTTTCATTCATATTATACCGACTGGCAGTCGTTCGCCTGTCTGGTAGTTTGGACGGTTCATTTGGGGGCGGGAGGTGAGGTTATTACTGTGGGCAGGAAGCTACCGGATTCACACCCACCTCCAACCAGGTCTGCGGGTTTCGTGGTCATTGCTACTTCGAAAAACCACGCGATTTGCACGAGATTGCATGCCGGCGAATGTTGCGCTTTATGGCACTTTTGTCATAACACTCGAAGGCGAGACTTGACTTGATTCTACCTTAACGAGCACGGCGATGGATTGCGAGTCTGCCAGACAGATATACACTGGATAATGAGGCTTTGGAGTTCAAATTCAACACAAAATTTCATTTCTTCTAACACATTGATTTACAAAACATCATTTATTCCCGCAAATCAAGCTACGCAACTCCACTAATTGTGTTACGCAACACACCACAAATCCCATAAACCTCTGTTCGGCGGCGTGCTCGACCTGGGACAACCAACTCCGGGAGTCCCGCAGGCCAACGAGCCCCGGTGTCAACCCGTACAAATTGGCTCAACAGACCTGCGAACACACTTCCCGCACTCTTGGCGATATGTTGCCTTCGCATGGTGAGCCATGAAGCAGATCTAAACCGGCGTGACAAAAGCCCTCTCAAGAGAGAGAAAACGCAAAGCCTAATGAAAAAAAAAATCGTTACGCGGTGTCGCGGTTGCCAGTGGTGGTCGCTACAACTATTATTAGAACAAACAAGGTAGGACATTTGTTTTATTATCTTGGCCTGGGTTCCTTCATTCATGTTGGTCACCCGGCACGGCACTAGGGTTACTGGGAAAGGTAGTGTGCATTATTTATGGCATTTCATGAGTTTAATATCACAGCGCGTCGTGGTGGTGGTCGCGTCAACAGATTAAGGGTAGAGAAAACATTTTTGAGCAAATTTGAAACATGAAATACAATCAACTCTCTGGCTGTAGATTTTCGCGACATCAATATTGCTCCATCTGTAATAGTAGTTTATGCAACAAGTTGCAAAAAAAGGATTTTTTCAGCACGAGTCGTACATTTATCCAACGAGGTTCACCGAGTTGGATAAATACGACGAGTGCTGAAAAAATCAAGTTTTGCAACGAGTTCCATACAAAAAATTTTGCAATTTCGAAAAACACCCATTGAGTGGAATTTTAAGTCGAATTTTCATGTATTTTGTCAATAAATCGTTTAAATCAAAAAAATGTTGAAAAGTGTTACTTTTCAAAACAAGTGCTGAAAAGTTCAACTTTTCAGCACCCATTTCAGTGCTGAAAAGTAGAACTTTTCAGCATTTATTTTGAAAAGTGTTGCTATTCGATTCTGTTATTTTTGGTACAGAAAAGTAGGCTATTTCGTCGTTCAAGAATGACAGGAAAAGTAAGTAGTTTCACGACGGAATTGCAAAAATTATTTTTTTCAGTTCCTTTAAAAGCATGCTTTGATTTTATCCTTTTATAATTTAATACCTCCTGCTCTCAATATCGAAAGAAATCGTCGAATGTAGTTGTTTATGCTTATGTTAAAAGAAGATTTTTTCAAGACAAGCCGTACATTTATCCAACGAGGTTCACCAAGTTGGATAAATACGACGAGTGCTGAAAAATCAAATTTTGCATCGAATTCCTTAAAAAAGTTTTTGCAATTTCGAAAAACACAATTTAAATGGAATTATAAGTCAAAAGTCCATGTATTTGACCAATTAACCGTTTAAATAAAAACAATGTTTAAAAGCATCCATTTCAGTGCTGAAAAGAAAAACTTTTCAGTATTTGTTTTGAAAACTGTTTCTATTCCACTGTTAAGTTTGGTAGCGAAAAGTAGGCTGTTTCGTCGTTCGAGAATGACAGGAAAAATAAGTAGTTTCACGAGAGAACTGCAAAAAAAATGTTGTAAGGCGAAAAAAAATATTTGCAAATTTGTTTTTGGGATACCGATTTTTTTATATTTTTATGCAGTTTCCTCCGGGGGTAACGTCATGATTCGAAATCCGGACACTTAGTAGCACATCATTTTTGTTATAGCTGACAAAAACTCATGTAATAAGTTGGAAATGAAGAAATATCATCAGGATGTAGTATTAACAGTCAGTTTTAAGAGAATGCATGCAAAATATGTTTTTTCTAACTATTTTTCATCAGAATTTGAAAATTAAAATGACTTGTTGTGCTTCGAATCCCGGACACTGATAAAAGCTGATTCGAAATCCGGACACTTTTGCTTCGAATTCCGGACACTCGATTTTGCTAATGAATCGCACAAATTTGGACTGAAATGTTAGTGAATGGCATTCTTTAGGTCTCAAATAAGCTGTTAACATCAAAACAATCGATATTTTATAAAAAAATTTGCTTGAATTTAAGGAAATCAAAACCAAAAATTTCTGCTTTGCCTTCCCGGTGCTTCGGACGCCTATGAAATATTTCACGTGAAATGTTTCGCATTTTTGGTAATCTTATTATTTTATTTTGTTTAATTGTTTTGACATTAACTACAGCGTTCAAACAAACTTTAAATGAAAATTGATGTTATAAATCATCAAATAACCCATTTTTGACATTTATAAAGCGAACTTATACCCAAATAATTGATAAAACAAGATGAGGTGTCCGGGTTTCGAAGCGTCCGGGAATTCGAATCATGACGTTATTTCAAATATTGTGAAAGGAAGTTTTCAGAAATATTGAAATATAAAAAAAATCATGATTATTGCTATGAAAACAAATTGGAAAGAGGGCTGCATTTTGGCTTCCATATTTAATTTTGCTTAAGAATGATGAAATTTGTGGAAATCTGATTGGTTTTTTTTTCAATGTTATAAAGACAATTTGAAGTTTGCAACCTTTGCTAACGACTCAAATTGAAGTTAACCCCCTACTGTCCAATTTTTTTCGATTTTTTTATATTTTTCCCGTGTTCAGGAGGTCATTTTGAGGTCACTTTGTTCTACGACAAATTTTACTTCTCTTGTTTTATGTTTTTCTTATTTTATATTTAGTACTTTAATTTGCAATTGTTTTGTTAAGTTTATGTTTGTTTTTGGTAGTATTTGGCCTATTCTTCTAATTATATTCTGCTTATCTAATTTTTCATGTTTTTACAGTGACTTTATAAAATTTTGCTAATTTTTCGCATTTTTTACTCTAGACTGAAACCACTATCATTTCATTTGTTCAAAAAGGCTTAAAAGTATAGTATAGCATAGTCTGGGCAGTACAAAAATTACTGTATACTTATCTTCTATATATCTATATATATAAAAAATTTCAACGGTTTTGTTCGAACGCGAATCAGTTCAATACGGAGCGTCGGATCAAGGCGCTCTTTGTTGCGTTGGGTTCGTATAAGCCCAAGGAAGGTTCTTACGCCAAGAAATTTCCACTTTGGCCACTCTGGAACCGATTCCGGAAAATCTGCAGATTGTATGGAAAAAGTTGCGTAAAATCTAATTTTGATCATAGGAGGCTGAACAAGGAAAAAGCTAAAAACGTCAACAAACGAAAAAAGGAAAAGACGAAGTTTTTCGGGTAAGGCTTGTATATATATATATATATATATATATATATATATATATATATATAGATATATATATATATATATATATATATATATATATATATATATATATATATATATATATATATATATATATAAAAAATTTCGATGGTTTTGTTCGAACGCGAATCAGTTCAATACGGAGCGTCGGATCGAGGTGCTCTTTGTTGCGTTGGGTTCGTAAAAGCCCAAGGAAGGTTTTTATGCTAATAAGTTGACACTTTGGCCACTCTGGTCCCGAATCCGGAACACCTGCCGATTGTACGGGAAACGGTTCAAAAAAAGAAATTATGATCATAGGAGGCGTCAAGATAAGTTCAAAGAAAAAAAAAATCAAAGAAAAAAAAATCATGTAGTGAGTGAAAAGGAAAAAAGTTTAAAAAAAAGCCGCAAAGTTAAATTTAGTGATATAGTTGTGAGTATTGACGAATAAGTGAAAATATTAAAAGATTATCATTTATTTTAGGTTTGAGAAGAAAAAATAAGAAAAATAAGTCAGGACAAATGCAATGCAAATAAGGAAGAAAATGGCTGAATACGACATAAAAATGATAAGGAAATGAAAACATTGTCTGGAACAAACAAAGGAAAACTAGAATTGGAAAAAAGGTTACGAAAAAAACATGACGGGAAATTAAAATCGAAATAAACAAAAATGTAAAAAATGAAGAAGACATTTAAATTATGAAAAAAGGTAGGATAAAAAAAGTTTTAAATAAACACAAAAGTGCCGGCAGAACGAAAACTATTTCAGATTCTTTTTAAGAAGAATCAAATTGTTTTCTAATAAGTGATTAAAGGCCAACAGGATAGAAATATTGAAAAAAGGTAAAAGATTCCAAATAACAGATTCATTTAAAAACGAAGAAAAAGGATTGAAAATGCAAATAAGCTTTTAGAAAGTAAATAAAGTAAAAATAAACAAAGACAGTTTCCTATTTTTGTAAAGGCTTAACATTTCGTAACGTTACAACGCAGACTTTTTAAAAAAGGTGCGTAGAAACAACACGAAAAAACTCAATGCTGTATCTTTGCTGAAAAATAAAAAAAATGATCTACTCACGTGCATTTGACAAGAAATTAATCATAGTTTCAGGATATGACCAGCTTAAAAAAATGGTTACTGTCCACCGGAGATTTTTGGGGTTTCCAGAGGTGGTATCGAAGAGAATTTTAGCTGACTGAGGTGAATGATATAAATCTTTGGATTTTTGTAAAAGTTGGTTTAGAAGCATTTCACTTTGTGGAATCCAATCACAACATTTATTTTGCCAAGTGCAATTATTTTAATAAAATGCCGACCACACACACCGAAATTTGCTCAGAATTAGAATCTGAGTCGATATGCATACGTTAAGGTGGACCTGAGTAAGTGTGACGTTGCATGTTATAAGTATAGGAAAAGCGTGACAAAGGGGGGGAGGGGGGGGGGTAAATTTTGGCTGATTTTTGCGTGACGTACTTTATGGATGAAGCCTTAGGTCTAAAAAAACAATTAACTTTGATATCAGAGCGCTTATAACTAGAACGCATTAAAACACTTTTAAAAAAGTTGCAATTTGCTCAACTAAAACTTTATCAACATTCAAAACTTTGTAAAATTAACATGAACATTTGTCGGTTTTCACAAGCTTACGTTCAGCCAGAAAATAATCTCAACTCACTGGTTATCACAACATCTTGCATTTTTCCGTCCATCGAAACTTTAACAGGCAAAATTAAATTTAAAAAAAAGAAAAGACAAACTTGCAAAACAAATTTCAACAAATGCCAAAACATTCTAAAAAACAAACACAATGAAATCAAAACTTGTTCTTAGCAAAAAAAAAAGAAAAAAAGTTATAAATGTCAACACAAAATTCCGTACAAACGCAAACTATAGGATAAACCCGTACAAAAATCCAGTCGGACAAAAATACTCGAGAGATTCAAAAATCCTTATGGTAAGGATAAAACCCGTACAGTAACAGAGAAACAGAACAAATAGAGTAACTGAAAAAAAATAGACAATCTACTGCTAACTTGAAACAAACCAAAAAAAGGGCAGGACGAAGTTTGCCGGGAAAAGCTTGTTTTTAACATAAAATTAAAAAAAATATTAGTGAAAAACAAAGCCAAAGTTGATCCCAGAAAAAACTACATTTTTTAAAACATTGGCAAAGTCACATAACACAAGTAAAACTTGCAACCCTAAAATTTAAAAAAAATAGATTTCTTCTTCCTCGTGCTTTTCAAAGATCAAAAAATTGGTTGAAAATGATGTTTAACGATTTTTTTTAAACGAAACCCGTCTAGGGGTGGGGTTGAGTTGTAGAGGGTTAAATAATTACGCTCAATTATTGAAGCTGATCTTAGATTTTCAGAATCAATCAAAATATGCTCTTTGCTTACTTTATTTCTTGAATTTCAAAATAACTCGAATTCATATTCACGAATTTTCACAAAAATCAAACAGACTTTATTTTGTTCAGAATGTTTGCCTCTATTATTTTTTTGGTGGTAATGCGTTTAAAACTTTAATTTATTATAAAAACTTATTATGAACTTGACTGTAACCACATGAATACCTCCTTTTAATGAAAAAAATCATCATAGAAGAAAAAAAGTGACTTTACCTCACAAGCCAACGCGCGTCGCGTTTTTACGCGCCAAAAGTACAACAACGCCATGCCAACCAGCCAGCCATTCCTCGACCGGGAGGACACGGGACAGACCCCTCCGGGTCCGGGCAAGAGTTATATAGTTTTGATTTATGACCGTTTCATTCTTTTGATCATAACCCACCGCCCGACCGACCGGTTTGTCGAGAGAGCGTCGAGTTTGTGCGCGTGGAATTTTGGCGGTAGCGTTAGAAACGAACACGCGGGATTTTTTGAGGTTAGGAGAAGGTAGTTATGCTGTCACATAAAAAGCCAACCAGTTGGCAGCATACTTTTGGTGGTTGTTTTTAGTTGAAACTCACATTGAGTTTGGGTTGTGCTGTCTCTACCACTTAAATTTAATTGAAAAACAAATAGTTATCGAAGTTCATTTCTACTGGAATAGATAAAGAATAGTCTCATTAAAACTATGTTGATCTGCAACTCTCCACAGCATACATGTACTCTGATCCAACGTCCGAACCCTAATTTATTCAGCAAAGCTAATGGTTACGAATTGGACCAAAGTTGAAGATCAAATCTCTTGTATCCATCTCGGTGTACTCCACTCGTAACGACTTTCTAAGGTGCATTTTGCCATTTGCATCGACCAGGTCCAGTCCGCTCCGACATTGACAGACGATTCCTCTGTGGTGAACATGGTAAACGTTCGGATTCCGAAATCAGATGGACCTCTACCGGGGAGTTGACCCTTGGACCGGACACTTCTTACACCGCACCACCAGTACACACACAGAGACAGACTTCCCAGTGAACTCAATTAGTTAAATCGAATCCGGACGATATTATTCAAAGTTTAGTGGCTCTCGAACGCTTCAAAGGCCACTCCATAAATTAACCCTCCGCCGGGCTCCCGGTCTGGTGACCGTCCCTTTGGATTAAGGATTCGTTCAGATATTACGTAGACATTTTTATTAGAATTTTCCTTTTTTGAATTTTGACATTTGGTTTCAATTGAAACTCCATTTAATGATTAGGCATTACATATTTCTACAAAACCTAAAAGGTATGGACGACCCCCAAGGACCATCACTTCTCGAAGAAACCGATGAGTGCAGAAACGTGATTGATAAAAGTAGACGAAAGCCCGGGATGAACCAAGAGGGAGAAGGTTTAATTTATTTGCACTGCAGCAGCAGAGTCCAGCATTCTCGTCAAGTCCTTGCATGTCTGAGAAGTCCAAGTTCCCAGACCAAGTCGCGTCGTGCGGACCTTGAAGGTGCGGTCCCAGGCCCCAGTCAGCACACCGTAAGATCATGATAATGACCAGATTGATATTTAGCTGAGAAGAAATTTGCATTACATTTGGTTTAGCCCTTGTTAGCCCCGCTTAAAGTTAAAGGGTTCGGGGGACACTCTTTTTTTTCTGCATATCAGACGGAAAGATGGATTTTGCCGGGAACGGAGAGGCCCTCGGGCAAGGTCGTCCGGCGATGTCTCCGCTGGACAAGTCACGTCTTCGACTGTGAAGCTGACATTGCAGGTTGAAATTTATGTGCAAATGAAGCTTTCAAAACAAACTTTTTTGATCAAATCACACCATCTTAAGAAAAACAAGTTATTCAAAAACCTTCAACCTTCCCTGTACAAATCAAAATCCCTTTACAACCCTTTCCTCAAACTCAGTCTGGCGTCCTGTGATCCCTGATCCAACCGCATAACAAGCCACCTCAACCCCCTTTCCCCACCCACATCGTGACATGACTGATGGGATTTTGCTTAAAATATGCTTCATATGCTTGCACCACTACTGAACTGTTGTTTGTGGTCTTCCCCATGTATAAGCAGTCGTCCCGGGCACAGGTACCTACACGTTCTTACACGTTTACGTTTATCACCTCTCTTGTCTGGTAAACAAATTTCTTTCGATATATTTTTTTTGTTCGTGGACTTCTCGTTCAATAACGACTCTTTTTCCAGGCTCAGACTCAAGACGACAGTTGTTCTTGAAGACTCGGGTTTGCGCTGGAGACACGGGACAGTGGTCCTGGTGTGTTGAAGAGTTTTAACTATTTTAGAATACAGTATTTAACATTAGTTTACCTTTATGTTTCTGTTGTTCTTTGACGTTCTTTGTTGTTTTTTTGTTGTTCTTTAATGTTCTTTGTTGCTCTTTGTTGTACTTTGTTGTTCTTTGTTGTTCTTCGTTGTTCTTTATTGTTCTTTGTTGTTCTTTTTTGTTTATTGTTGCTCTTTGTTGTTCTTTAATGTTCTTTATTGCTCTTTGTTGTTCTTTGTTGTTCTTTGCTGTTCTTTGTTATTCTTCGTTGTTCTTTTTTTGTTTTTTGTTGATCATTGTGGTTTCAGAGTTTTTTTTGTGTTCTTTTGTATTTGTTGTGTTTTTTGTATTTTTTGTGTTTTTTTTTGATTGTGTGTTTTTTGTTGTTCTTTGTTTTTTTTTTGTATTTTTTGTGTTTTTTTTTTTGATTGTGTGTTTTTTGTTGTTCTTTGTTTTTTTTTGTTTTTTTTTTGCATTTTTTGTGTTTTTTGTGTTATTTGTGTTTTTTGTGTGTTCTTTGTTGTTCTTTATTGTTTCTCTTTGTTGCTATTTGTTGTTTGTTGTTTTTTGATGTTCTTTGTCAATTCTTGTGGTTTTAGTGCCTTTCTGTCATTTTTGTTCCCTTGTGTTTTATTGTTTTTATTATGTTTTCTGTGTTATAAGTGTTTTTCGTTTTTTTTTGTGTTTTTTTGTTGTTTTTTTTTGTGTGATTTTCGTTGTTAGTTTTTGTTTTTTTATGTTTTTTTTTTTGTTCTTTTGCGTTTATTATATTTTTTTATGTGTTATTTGTATTTTTTGTGTTTTTGTGGTCTTTGTTGTTTTTTGTTGTTCTTTGTTATTTTGTATGGTTTTAGTGTCTTTTGTGTTCTCTTGTTTTTCATTTGTTTTTTTCGTGTCTTTTGTTTTTTTGTTGATTTTTGTGGTGCTTGTGTTTTATATGTTTTTTTGTGTTTTTAATTTTTTTTCTTGTGTTTTTTTTTGTTTTTTTTTGTGTTTATTTGTTATTTTTTGTGTGTTTTTTGTGACTTTTTTGTGTTTATTATGTTTTCTGTGTTTTATTGTTTTTTGTCTTTTTTAATGTGTATTTCTGCTATTGTGTTTTTTTAATTTTCTTTTGTGTTTTTTTTATATTTTGTGTTTTATGTTTGTTTTTATGTTTTTATTTTAGTTTTGTGATTGTTTTTTTATTTGTAATTGTTTTTTTTTTGTGATTGTTTAATTTTTTGTGATTATTTATTTTTTTGTGATTATTTATTCTTTTGTGATTGTTTATTTTTTTGCTTTTTTCTTTTTGCTTTTTGCTGTTTTGCTTTTTGCTTTTTGCTTTTTGCTTTTTGCTTTTTGCTTTTTGCTTTTTGCTTTTTGCTTTTTGCTTTTTGCTTTTTGCTTTTTGCTTTTTGCTTTTTGCTTTTTGCTTTTTGCTTTTTGCTTTTTGCTTTTTGCTTTTTGCTTTTTGCTTTTTGCTTTTTGCTTTTTGCTTTTTGCTTTTTGCTTTTTGCTTTTTGCTTTTTGCTTTTTGCTTTTTGCTTTTTGCTTTTTGCTTTTTGCTTTTCGCTTTTTGCTTTTTGCTTTTTGCTTTTTGCTTTTTGCTTTTTGCTTTTTGCTTTTTGCTTTTTGCTTTTTGCTTTTTGCTTTTTGCTTTTTGCTTTTTGCTTTTTGCTTTTTGCTTTTTGCTTTTTGCTTTTTGCTTTTTGCTTTTTGCTTTTTGCTTTTTGCTTTTTGCTTTTTGCTTTTTGCTTTTTGCTTTTTGCTTTTTGCTTTTTGCTTTTTGCTTTTTGCTTTTTGCTTTTTGCTTTTTGCTTTTTGCTTTTTGCTTTTTGCTTTTTGCTTTTTGCTTTTTGCTTTTTGCTTTTTGCTTTTTGCTTTTTGCTTTTTGCTTTTTGCTTTTTGCTTTTTGCTTTTTGCTTTTTGCTTTTTGCTTTTTGCTTTTTGCTTTTTGCTTTTTGCTTTTTGCTTTTTGCTTTTTGCTTTTTGCTTTTTGCTTTTTGATTTTTGCTTTTTGCTTTTTGCTTTTTGCTTTTTGCTTTTTGCTTTTTGCTTTTTGCTTTTTGCTTTTTGCTTTGCTTCTGATTCAATATTTCAACATTTAACCCAAATTCCAAACATTTCAAGACACCTGTACTTCAGAAACCCCCTCTCAAAGCACTCAAAGCCAGGCGGTGCGAAGGGCAAAATCAAAAGTCACGAATTCATCCTGTGTCAAAGGTAAGTCAGTTTCACTCCATCTCTCGTGGCGCTCCACGTCCAGGTGCCAAAAGTGGTTCCAAGACGGAGGAAAATATTGCTCCTTTGCTGTAAGCTGCCAGATCAGACGTCGTCGTCGTTAGATTTACATTCCCACTGCTGACTGACTGAGCTGAGCTGAGGTGGAGGATGCTTTGCGAGAAGTTTGGACCTGACATTTGACAGGATTTGCTTATCTTTTTTTGCGAGGATGAAAGAGTGATGGCTTGTGTGCCTTTTTTTTGTTGGCAATTTCAAGGGTTTCCAGAAGCGTTTATTACTCTCCAGTCTGCCAATTAATTACTCAAATTACTGGTCCAAAATGATTAATTACATAAATTACTTAATTACTTTTCAATACGATAAAAAACATTTAATTTTATTTCAGTATTTATTTCTACGGTTCAAAACTAAATTATTTATAAATAGCTCATTCGATAGCTCTTTCAAAAATTATGCTGTTTTTTTTTGTACCAATCAGGATATTGTGAATTTCGCGTATAATTTTTATTGAAAATAGCTATAGGCGATCAAACGTAAAAAATGCCCCCACTAGAGGGCGCTGAAACGTTGGGTGATTTTTACATAATATCCTACAGCGGGTTAATTGGTTTGAAATTTGGAATTGTTTTATTTTATTAAAAAATTGACATTAGTATTTAATTATACAATTTTCAGGTAAAAAATAAGTAGCTCAATTGATATGAACAATAATATTTGTTTTATGGCCAATTTAACCTGTCATTATCTGATTCGAAATTCCATTATGTTTCACGTTTTGATCAACCAAACCCTCATCAATCAATTGCGAAAGAAGATTATTTAAGTTGACTTACGTTTTTTGAAGTCGTGTTTGTCATAAAAGCAAAAAAATACTGTACTGTTTTATGTCAATTTATGAATTTAAATATAATTAATTCATAATTTAAAATTGATTTCTGTTTATTGCAAGTCGAATGCCATTAAAATATAGAAGTTGTTTTAAAAAAAGCCCCCTGATTTTTGTGCAATTCATCAAAATAACGCTAAGTTTTATTTTTTTTTTTCAAATATTGGTTTGACATTACTTTGCATGTTTTTTTTCTCAAGCAAATAGGGGAAATATACCCATTTTAATCACTCTAAGCCGTTAGACCAATTCTAATCACTTTTGCCGTTTTCCGCTATTAAATCAACATTTTCAGATGTTTCAACAATGGAGAGTTGCTTGCTCACTTTTATTTGAGCTATTTATTACTTCGGAACAGTCGAAAACACTTTATGAAAGCTGTAATTCATGATCAAAGTGCTCATAGGCCGATAATAGAAATAGGCTGAAAAAGGGTATGGTTCCCCTAAAAAAATCCGCTGCGGAAAATGCGGAAAATACGAATAATGTGAAATAAGACATTTACATTGGATTTAATTTCTGCATCTGAATATTAGTCGATTTAATTTCACTGAGTTTGATTTTTAACATTGAAACATTTGTCTCAGAAATATTTCGAAATTTTTCGGGAAAATTGCTTAGCTCTTAATAGAGAGATATTACAGGAGTGTCAATTTCTGCAGATTATGAAAAAAATACAAAAAACATATTTTTATTTTTATTGATTTTTAAATGGCTATCACTTGAAAACATTGTTTATATTAATGATCATTAAGTACGTTTTGGTTTTAAATATTTGATCCACATAAACTTCAAATAATTTTGACTGCCTATTAGAAGCAAAAGCATAAAAAATTAATCAATTCTAATGTAGTTCTTGCAAAAATATGAAACATATTTTTATAATTACTAAGTAAAAATTAATAGATTTCGGATTCACAAAACATTTTTCACTGGGTAATATATCATGGCGTTGCCTTTTGTTGTTAATTAGCTTCGATAAACAACAAGATAAAAATAAATTTTAGGAGAGAACTATAGTGAATAAGGCCTTCTACATACAGAACCAGTCTTTTTTAATCTTTGTGTTTCATTCTTATTTCAAATAAATAAAATACTGTTATAATAGATTATATATAAAAAGTAAATAGTTTCGTTGAAGAAGAACAATTCAATAAAATCAATTGCTTTAATTACTCAAAAATTACTTTAATTACCAATTAATTACTTTAAATTACTCTAATTACTCTAATTACCATGAATTACTAAATAATTAAAGAATTACCTAATTACCAGCTAAAAATCAAAGTAATTATTAATTACTTGCCAGTCCGAGGCCTTGCTGGAAACCCTTGGGCAATTTGTTGTTGTTTTTACGTTTCGTACCTTTCACGTTTTATTTTGTGTTTTTTTTTGCCCCCGCTCCACCTTCGTCTTCCGAAAGCCGAGAGCAGTGGATGTAAGTGTCACTGGAATGCTCGATTCAATCTGATGAATGAGTTTCTTCGGAGATGCGAACATGGGGGAGTTGTACCCGCTCTCCTAGTACTTGAGGCAAAGTGGTGAAGGAATTACACAATTTGTTTGGAAATCTCGAACGATGATTGATAGTAAGTTGCATTGCTTTAGAAACATGACATATTAGGCAGGGTCGAGAATTTTCAATTAGTAATAAACAATTCCAAAAATGTTTTGTTAATCAAACTGAAATTAAATACAAACACGAAATGTGGAATGCGATATGAGAAATACATAGGGGAACAGCATCTAATTCCAGCGTGCCTCTAATGTTGGCAGGTCAGAACTTTGACACTCAATTAAAGCTAATTAAAAGCGTTTTCAACTTAAATCGAGTGATAAATAGCTCAATGAGAAGTGAGCAAGCAAGTTTCTATCAAAAGTTTTGCAAAATTAGTTGTTTAAATAGTGAAAATCAGCAAATTGGATGGAGTTAGGAGCGAGTGCTTAACCTGCCAAACATACGAGAATTTCCCCTATTAAGACTTGAAAATAAAAAATTAAAATTGAGAATTTATATTGACACCTGAGAGTTGAGAATTAAGCTATGAGAACTGAGAATTTAAACATGAGAACTAAAAGTAAAAAGTTAAGAATTTAGAATGCAGAAACCAGACTTCCGAATTGGGAATTGAGAATTGAGAATTGAGGATTGAGAATTGAGAATTGAGAATTGAGAATTGAGAATTGAGTATTGAGAATTGAGAATTGAGAATTGAGAATTGAGAAATGAGAATTGAGAATTGAGAATTGAGAATTGAGAATTGAGAATTGAGAATTGAGAATTGAGAATTGAGAATTGAGAATTGAGAATTGAGAATTGAGAATTGAGAATTGAGAATTGAGAATTGAGAATTGAGAATTGAGAATTGAGAATTGAGAATTGAGAATTGAGAATTGAGAATTGAGAATTGAGAATTGAGAATTGAGAATTGAGAATTGAGAATTGAGAATTGAGAATTGAGAATTGAGAATTGAGAATTGAGAATTAAGAATTGAGAATTGAGAACTGAGAATTGAGAATTGAGAATTGAGAATTGAGAATTGAGAATTGAGAATTGAGAATTGAGAATTGAGAATTGAGAATTGAGAATTGAGAATTGAGAATTGAGAATTGAGAATTGAGAATTGAGAATTGAGAATTGAGAATTGTGAATTGAGAATTGAGAATTGAGAATTGAGAATTGAGAATTGAGAATTGAGAATTGAGAATTGAGAATTGAGAATTGAGAATTGAGAATTGAGAATTGAGAATTGAGAATTGAGAATTGAGAATTGAGAATTGAGAATTGAGAATTGAGAATTGAGAATTGAGAATTGAGAATTGAGAATTGAGAATTGAGAATTGAGAATTGAGAATTAAGAATTGAGAATTGAGAACTGAGAATTGAGAATAGAGAATAGAGAATTGAGAATTGTTGAGAATTGAGAATTGAGAATTGAGAATTGAGAATTGAGAATTGAGAATTGAGAATTGAGAATTGAGAATAAAGAATAGAGAATTGAGAATTGAGAATTGAGAATTAAGAATTGAGAATTGAGAACTGAGAATTGAGAATTGAGAATTGAGAATTGAGAATTGAGAATTGAGAATTGAGAATTGTTGAGAATTGAGAATTGAGAATTGAGAATTGAGAATTGTTGAGAATTGAGAATTGAGAATTGAGAATTGAGAATTGAGAATTGAGAATTGAGAATTGAGAATTGAGAATTGAGAATTGAGAATTGAGAATTGAGAATTGAGAATTGAGAAATGAGAATTGAGAATTGAGAATTGAGAATTGAGAATTGAGAATTGAGAATTAAGAATTGAGAATTGAGAACTGAGAATTGAGAATTGAGAATTGAGAATAGAGAATTGAGAATTGAGAATTGAGAATTGTTGAGAATTGAGAATTGAGAATTGTTGAGAATTGAGAATTGAGAATTGAGAATAGAGAATTGAGAATTGAGAATTGAGAATTGTTGAGAATTGAGAATTGAGAATTGTTGAGAATTGAGAATTGAGAATTGAGAATTGAGAATTGAGAATTGAGAATTGAGAATTGAGAATTGAGAATTGAGAATTGAGAATTGAGAATTGAGAATTGAGAATTGAGAATTGAGAATTGAGAATTGAGAATTGAGAATTGAGAATTGAGAATTGAGAATTGAGAATTGAGAATTGAGAATTGAGAATTGAGAATTGAGAATTGAGAATTGAGAATTGAGAATTGAGAATTGAGAATTGAGAATTGAGAATTGAGAATTGAGAATTGAGAATTGAGAATTGAGAATTGAGAATTGAGAATTGAGAATTGAGAATTGAGAATTGAGAATTGAGAATTGAGAATTAAGAATTGAGAATTGAGAAATGTGAATTAAAAATTAAGAAGTGAGAGTTGTTAATTGAAAATACTGAAAAATTAAGGTAATGTTTGACTGGTTTAACTCATGTTTTCCCGCCCAAGGCCTCATTTCAAAACAAAATATTGTTTTTCCCCGTTGAAATTTCCCACTGACTGAGCATTTTAATTCTATCTGCATGGTTTAATCGCTTGCATATCAATGAACCGTAACGTTCTCAACTCACTCCACGCAGATTGTTAAAATGCAACATTAACTTGGGAGCGGAAAACCCCTTCAACGAACTTGAGCAGTTATAAATGCCACAAGCGTCGTTTCCAAGCACGAGTTTCGATGTTTTACTTCGAGGGAAAAATAACACTCATTTTGGCTGCCATAGTTGATACCGATTGCCGAAAGGTTCGACAGAAATGAGATGCACTCGAACGTGCCTTACGTTTGCTGTGATAGGCTTGCGATTAAAATATGCTAGAATAACACCGCGATTTACTGTGGAAAGATAATGAATGGTGGTATGCAAATTAGAAAGAGTTTGTTTAACTTTTTTGTCCCTACCCAGTTTTCGTTGGTACGCCTCATTTGAGAACGGTGCCAGCTGCGTAACCACTTCGAAGGGGTTTGTTGATTTTGCTGGAAATTTACCGCACGCGTGGAATTTGGTTATTCTGGAGGATCATTTGCCATGTGGCAGCTTTTTTTAGGGGTGTGGGAAATGGTTGTAGGAGTTGTACCGGAAATCTTGATTAATGGGATATCAATACACCATATGTTAACAATGATAACTGGACTGTAATTGGAAGTCGACTGATATTTGCAGCTCAGAAAATCTTGCTAAAATAACATTGCTACTACCTTTGTCAAGTTACTGGTACCAGATTCTAGATAACCACCAGCAAGCTACGAAAAATCATTTTCAAATATTGCTCCAACCCGTAATAGCAGATCTGTTTGCCTAACAAATATTTTGATTGATTTATAGACAAACATATTAGAACCAGGCCGAGTGCATACAAAAACATTGAAGCTTTCCCAACCTCCCGAACTCATCCTCCTCGATTCAATCATCATCTTCATCACCATATGCAAACTCCGGACTGATGGAGCGTAGACTAGTTCTAGTTCCAGCAGCCGGATAGAAAATGAAAACGTGTTTTTAGAGTGATGATCTCGGTGGTCCTAATGTATATCTCATATCTCAGCCTGTCGTCGCCATGCCCAGCATTGCAGGCGGAGTTTGGGGGGTCTCGTTGGGTGGAGACTCTCCCACTGCATTGGCTAGAAGAGTGTCTAGTTTCAACTGGTTGTGGAAAACACTGTGAAAAAATCTCAACTATCAACTCTCAACTCTTAACTCTCAACTCTCAACCCTCAACTCGCAACTCTAAACTCTCAACTCTATTCTCAACTCTCAAATCTCATTTCTCAAATCTCAATTCTCAATTCTTAACTCTCAATTCTCAATTCTTAACTCTCAATTCTCAATTCTCAATTCTCAATTCTCAATTCTCAATTCTCAATTCTCAATTCTCAATTCTCAATTCTCAATTCTCAATTCTCAATTCTCAATTCTCAATTCTCAACTCTCAATTCTCAATTCTCAATTCTCAATTCTCAATTCTCAATCCTCAATTCTCAATTCTCAATCCTCAATTCTCTATTCTCTATTCTCAATTCTCAATTCTCAATTCTCAATTTTCAATTCTCAATTCTCAATTCTCAATTCTCAATTCTCAATTCTCAATTCTCAATTCTCAATTCTCAATTCTCAATTCTCAATTCTCAATTCTCAATTCTCAATTCTCAATTCTCAACTCTCAATTATCAATTCTCAGTTATCAATTCTCAATTCTCAATTCTCAATTCTCAATTCTCAATTCTCAATTCTCAATTCTCAATTCTCAATTCTCAATTCTCAATTCTCAATTCTCAATTCTCAATTCTCAATTCTCAATCCTCAATTCTCTATTCTCAATTCTCAATTCTCAATTCTCAATTCTCAATTCTCAATTCTCAATTCTCAATTCTCAATTCTCAATTCTCAATTCTCTATTCTCTATTCTCTATTCTCTATTCTCTATTCTCTATTCTCTATTCTCTATTCTCTATTCTCTATTCTCTATTCTCTATTCTCTATTCTCTATTCTCTATTCTCTATTCTCTATTCTCTATTCTCTATTCTCTATTCTCTATTCTCTATTCTCTATTCTCTATTTTCTATTCCTTATTCTCTATTCTCTATTCTCTATTCTCTATTCTCTATTCTCTATTCTCTATTCTTTATTCTCTATTCTCTATTCTCTATTCTCTATTCTCTATTCTCTATTCTCTATTCTCTATTCTCTATTCTCTATTCTCAGTTCTCTATTCTCTATTCTCTATTCTCTATTCTCTATTCTCTATTCTTTATTCTCTATTCTTTATTCTCTATTCTCTATTCTCTATTCTCTATTCTCTATTCTCTATTCTCTATTCTCTATTCTCTATTCTCTATTCTCTATTCTCTATTCTCTATTCTCTATTCTCTATTATCTTTTCTCTATTCTCTATTCTCTATTCTCTATTCTCTATTCTCTATTCTCTATTCTCTATTCTCTATTCTCTATTCTCTATTCTCTATTCTCTATTCTCTATTCTCTATTCTCTATTATCTTTTCTCTATTCTCTATTCTCTATTCTCTATTCTCTATTCTCTATTCTCTATTCTCTATTCTCTATTCTCTATTCTCTATTCTCTATTCTCTATTCTCTATTCTCTATTCTCTATTCTCTATTCTCTATTCTCTATTCTCTATTCTCTATTCTTTATTCTCTATTCTCTATTCTCTATTCTCTATTCTCTATTCTCTATTCTATATTCTCTATTCTCTATTCTCAGTTCTCAACTCTCAAATCATTTTTAACTGTGCCTCACTCTGCAGGGTAAAAAGTTGCACTCGCAACCAGTTCCGAGCAGATTTGTTATTTCAAACTGTACAAACTGCGCTTTCACCAAGAGGAAGACCCTTCCGGGTGGTGGCGTTCTGTTCCCACACACCCGAGTACACGTGTTGTACGAAACTACTGAAAAGGATCTCTCTGTCCGATCGGTGTCCATTAACAAGGATTTCCCCTTCACTCTGGCCGCCTTGACGAATGCGATGATGATGAGGACGACGATGCACGATGGTTCAGAACGTTGGGTTCGAGTGAGTGCAAGAAATGAATTATTGGCCAGATTGTGCGTAACATGACATAAATCTCGTCGTCATCGTTGCTTTCAGGAGCATCACGATGACCAACGACGACGTCCAGAACTACACTGTGGGGAGAGAGAGACCGAGTGTGGAAAAATAAATACTGCACTGTTTGTGAATGCAATTTTCCAAATGTTGATGTTTGGTTAGTGCAAATGATGAGAAAATAATATTATCGTTGTGATTGGCATCGAGTAGGCACGGTTCTGGGCGACATGTGGCTTGCTGGTCGGTTGTTTAGCGATCGATATAGGAGTGTTTTTGAAAGTGATTTGAATTTTGATTGGTGTGGAATTTGAAGAGTTATTAATTTCAGCATAAATGTATGGGACCTCTTTTGAAAATTACTTTGGAGTTTTATCAATGGGACATGAAGATTACCACAAAACTTATATAAATACCATAGATCTTCAAGCTTTCAGACTTGATGGGAAAGTCTTTCGACAATTCAATTTACAAAAATCTGCAATAAAATGAAACATAAACCATTTGGCAAACTTTAAAATCACTGTTTTTACTACGACAATAAACCAACATCGTACATCGGGTAACGCATTATGGAAGGATTGCGATCGTAAAATCCTATAAATCTGCGAAAAGAGTCCAGAAATTGAGCTTTATCGCTGCCAAAAGTGCCCGACCCGAGTACACGCACCGATAAAAACGTATGAATAATTAAAATTAATGAAACATTTTCGCACACCCCCTGTAACATCACATCAAAAACACGTAAATTGCTTGATATTCTTTTTTCCATTCTCACCAAGGTTTCACCAACTCTGCACGGAAAATGTTTCCATTTTCCATCGCTCAGCGGCTGCTGAATTTTGCATGGGCCGATCTCATTAAGCTCTTTTATTACAAAATTAAAAGGGATCAATTGGGTTTACGACGTCGGCGGATCAGCACACATTCCCCTGGTAGGATGGCTGGTGAGGCCACACGCGTCGCGGCCATTGCCACCGTCACACCCTTCTTCATTTTGTGGATGATAGCACAGCTCACATATGCGTGTACGCACGCACAACTTGAACCTTTTCCGGTTTTTGTATCCTTTTTGACGGGACGACCCCGGATCAACGATTCGGGAAGATGTTAAGTTTTCACAACTTGATGGGAGTGGGGCAAGTGGTGTAAATCGGGTTTTCGTGTTTGTGTTGTTTCCATTTGTTTGATGTTGCAGAATGATTTTATATTTTATTATAATGATTAACGAAATAAATAACGCTTTTTGGTAATTATCTCAAAATCATTGCCAATGCATTTTACCAGTAAAATTGCATCAGCTTTCAATTCAAAATACTATTTTTATGAAATTCAAGTTTCATAAATTGCATTGGGATATCCTCCACCACAATAAATAAAAAATAGTTAATTATATTTCAAAAAAGATAAAATCAATTTTTTGAATATAAGCAGTCTGGTTGTCTATATACAACGTATAAAAACCAAAATCAAACTGTTGCCGAACTTTCTGCAAAGCTCCACATGAAGAAGAAAAAAGTCAACGCAAATAAAATTTGGACATTTCGAACAGACTTTTTAAGCAAATAAAATCAAGTATTTTTTCGAGAAACGAAAGAGTTCATAAACACAAAGAGAATTGTTACAAATGTACAAATGTGACATTGACAACAAAATGGTTCACTGGATTTGAAATCAATCAATACTTAACCAAATATTTTTAGACACATTACAGAAAAAGAAATTCTCCTTTGTTTAGCAGGTAAAGGACTCGGTCTATATCCATTAAATTTACAGATTCTCACATTATCAACAAACTTTTTTGCTCACTTACTTTAGCTTTTTATCATTTGATATCGGTTGAAAACGCCTTTTAGCAGCTGTTAACGAAATGCAAATGCTGAAAGGCCAACATGAGGTTTCCGTTGGAATTACGTTACGATAATTCTATCGTTATCGTCGGGACGATAATCGACGATAATCTCATCGGCAATAATCTTAGCGCCGATAATGGAAGATAACTCATTTTAGAAATCTTTCTTAAACCAGCTTAATTTAACTAAATCATTACCCAGAAATATATTTTTTTAAATGTAGTTAGTTCCAAAATATGTTTCAAAATTGTTCACAAAATACCGTATTTTTTTGAAAGTATTCAAATTTTCATAATATTCCATGTGGGTATCAAACGAAGCGAAATGTTGTATGCTTTTACACTTCATCATATTTTGTTTTGGAAAATACCAATATTTTCCCAAAATCCGTATTTTTCGAAAATTTTAAAAATTTGCAGCATGGGTATCAAATGAGTCGAAATTTTGTATGCTTTTCCACTGTATAAGAGTTTTTTTAATACCGTTTTTTTTTTTTTTGAAGATACTGCAACTTTCCAAATTTGCAATTAAACTATGCGAAATTTGTTATGCATTTTCACATTAATAGAATTTTTATTTTGAAAATACTAAAATTAACACAAGATATGGTATTTTTACGAATATACTAAAATTTTCATGATTTGCAATATGGGTATCAATCATAGCGAAATACGATATGCATTTTCAGTTTATTAGACTTTTTTTTGAAACGCTCAAATTTGCACAAAATACTGTATACTGTGGAAGCGAAACTTTGACTTAATATTTACTTTATTTTAATGCAAACTATAATTTGCAATATGTATGGGCATCAAACGAAGCTTAACTTTATATGAAGCTTTCAAAATATGAATATATGTTTGAAGCATGCACAATTTTGCTTCTTTTGATAGCCATATTGCATATTTTGATAATTTTAATATTTCCGAAAAAATACGGTGATTTGTGAAAATTTTAGTATTTTCAAAAAGTACTCTGTTAAAGTGAAAAGCATACACAATTTTGCTTCATTTGATACCTATATTGCAAATGAAAGTGAAGAAGCATAAAAAAAATATTTTGCATCGTTTGATTGTAAATTATATATATTTATTATTATATTGTTAATTTTGAAAATTTGGGTGTTTTTCAAAGAAACTCCAATGAAGTGAGAAAGCAAACAGAACCTTTCTTGACACCCGTATAGAAAATTATGAAAATTTGAGTACTTTCGAAAAAAATACAATATTCTGTGAACAGTTTTGAATATTTCTACTTTGGAACATAGGCCGTTGCAAATATTTTTTGAAGTTTATGTCCCTCGACTCTGACCAAAGTCGAGGGGAGGGCAAAAAAATAAAAATTGAATTTACGAGCCACGGTTTTAACATTTGAATGAAAAAAGTGTTTAAAAATGCATTATACACCTGTCCAGTTGTTTTGCAATCATTAGTTTCCAAAATACCTAAGTATTGACGAATATTTATTTTTTTGCGAAAAATAAAGTTTTTGCAGTGCTGTACATTGGAATTTCATATTTTAAATCCAGCCCAAACATGCTAAATATGATTATCAATGCAGAAATATGCGTTTTAGATTGTGTTTAGTTGATTTGAATTTAATTTTCATTAAAAAAGTTGTAAGCTTAAAAAAAAAGTTTGCCCCCTGATTTTTTGGACCAATTTTGAATGGGGGGGGGGGGGAGGCGACATAAACTTTGAAAAATAATTGCAACGGCCTTATTACATTTTCAAAAATAAAAAAAACCTTGGTGAAAGCATTGAAAATTTAACACGATTTGGTTGAATTAAGTCGATTTTAGAAAAAAAATTTAAAATGAGTTTCGCCCATTATCGGTGATAAGATTATTGCATTTCACGTCAAAACAGTCATGTCAAATTTAAAATGGAAGTTCCTTAGCCAAATTGAATAAAATAGGGTGATTCAAAAAATCGCAAAAACACATTTGAAAATATTCATATCTCTGGTATGGTTGAACCAAATTTAGCTCGTTCCATAATTCAATTATGACAATTTTTGTACTAAAAAAAATATTGATCCATTTTTCGAGTTATCGCAGTTTTTGCAAAAAAAGAAGGGGTATTCCGAAAAATTTTAATCAAAAAACTTATTTTACTCTCCAGAATTAATCATATCCCAAAAATTGATTACTGATTTGTTTTCTATAAATATTTAGTGTTGTAGAATAATGAAATTTATTCAAGAATTGAGAGTTTTAAAATTTAAAAATTTAATGATTTAAGATTTGAAAATTTAAAGATTTAAAGATTTAAAGATTTGAAAATTTAAAGATTTGAAGATTTGAAGATCGAATCTAAAATTTCAAATTCTTATGTATTTATTGTTCATTTGTATTTTGTTTTTTGTTTTTGTAAGAAATGTATTTTTGGATCTTTTTTCTTCAAAAACATATTTTTGTCCTCTGAAAGAGTGTTCAATTTAATTGCTTTTTTCTTTCAAGTTTGACCCAATGCCCCTTTCTAGACCTTCAAAGCATACATTTCTGCGGTATTCGTCGTTTCAATGAACTCTAGCAGGACTGTAAAAAGGCAAATGCACCCTTAAAACCAGCACCCAAAACCCTCTCTCACACCCCTTGCCAACCTCAACGTACGCAGAAACCCACCCTTGTTTCGGTAACTGTCCGTGGCCGCGTGACGCATCACACCCATCCCATCGATCGAACAACCCCTCCTTACTTCAATTGCCAAATTTGTGTCCCATGGCGCAAATGTGTGAGGCCTGGTTTTTTTTTTCATTCGTTTAAAGAAATTTGATTTACCAAACGCATACCCTTTTCGTTTTAGGAGGTTGGGAAACAATGACGAGAGAAACATTTGGAAATGTCGTATGAAATTTAAATATTCTTTTTATTTAATAATTTTTACAAAGTTTGTTTTTTAAACTTTCCAACGAATCACCTATTGAAGACGTTTTTCAAATCATACCACAGATATGAAAAAAAATGTTAAAAATCCCTTAAGCATGCGTTAAACGTGGCAATTTTCCTTTTTCTGTGGCCAGGGAAAACCGACTGTTTTTCCCGCTCCCTGGAAGCATCTCGGCAAAAGGGATATCGTTTAGTGCGCTGAAGGGCAATAGATCAAAAGAGCGATTCCTTTCGATGGGATTTAAAGGCTGGCATGCTGCGGATACAAATAGTCGTAAAAAAGTAACAAATCAAGGAAAGCATTTGAACGCTGTAAAAAAGGGGACCGCAACTGGGTGTAATTTTTGTTGTTGTTTTTTTATTATTCCTGAATCAAAAGAAGCCTAAAAAGGGGAGGGATTGAACGCAAAAATTAGATAAATAAAGGATTGGTACAAGATAAACCATCAATTACACCTGGGGCGCACGTGAAGGGAAAAAAGTAAATTAAAGTTGACACCTCGAGGGGAAATTAGCTGCGGCTCGGTTGGGTGAAGTCTGAAATTGACAGGTTGAGTGCGATTTGCGCATTAGAAATGTGGTTGGTTTATTCCGTCTCTTGAAGAAGTGTTCTTACTAGCACGGTTTGGTAGGGTAGAAAAAGTGTTTTTGCAATTCTTTTTTTTTTCAATCTTTTGGGGTCCAAATAACTCACCAAAATGTGTGTGCAATTGATTGAGTTTTAGTTCGATCATTTGAGTGAATTTTTTCAAAGTTTGAAAAAAAAAGCAATAAGTTTAAAGAAAAACGTTCCTGAAACACTAAAAATTTATTCTATTTAATACCAAATATAACTTCAGGCTCAGTACCTCAAGACCATTACTCATTTATCATAGCAACTGCTCGTAGCAATTTAAAATCATATTTCGGTCGAAATAATGAAGTTCCTTACCGGAATTTGCGGAAAACTAATTAGTATTTCTACCCCCGTTGCTCCAAAATTCATCCCCCCCTTCAAGAGCACTTTTGACCTGAACCTGCAAAAACCGCATCCCACACTGAGTCTCGCACTCTCCTCGGATAATTAATACAGATTTATGTGGAAAATTTGCCATCCGATTTAATTAAATGAGCTGAAAAGTCAAGCTAGATGAAAGCAGATGCATCATTCTGGCCGCAAGCAAGGCAACGGCTTTTCGTTCTGCAAGACAGGCCTGGTTGGTGTTCCTCGTGGCCTGATGCTGCCGACTGGCCGCCAGGCAGTTGTTGATCTTTGCCAAATGGCAGTGCACTTCAAGACCCCGGCCACACTGTGACACCGCTAAACTGCAGTCAGTTGCCTAAAAAAGTTGATTTATTTTCTGAAAATGTCTAAAATATTGAAAAGAAGGTTGTATAGCTGATTTTTTTTAACAAAAAAAAAATCAAAATATTGAACTCTTTTAATTTTAACTTAACGATAATTTTTTTTAAATCCTTCAACTGAGTGCAAAGTGCACAGAGTGTGCACTTTGAGCTTCCGAGTCTCCTCTCCGGGCTTCAACTCTCGATTGACGATGACGGAGATGGTGTTGATGAGGCCCCCTGATTCTGGCCACCGCCGCCTGACGTTGAGTAAGTTTCGTTGATCAAAGCAGATTAGAGCCGGGCGCGTTGAAACCGATATACGCCGCTGATAGGGACACTTTTGGGTAGAAAAAAAAAATCACTCCCGTGCTAATGAGGCCCCCAGATGGTAATGGCACATGGGCCCACTGTTCATGGCCAGGTCACGGGTAGAGTTGGAAGGCGATCCGTTTATTTAAGCTCGAAATTGAGTTAACAAAATTGAATATCAAATTCATTCCAGCATGAGACAAATGAGACACCTAAAAAAAATAGACACATTAGACATAAAAGGCTCATGAAACACAATAAAAAAACCAAATCTGTCTTGTGATACACTTTATTTACAGGATGCTCATAAAACACATGAGACATATGAGACTTATAAGACACATGAGACAAATGAAACACTTAAAACACACGAATTCCATTTAACACTTGAGACACCTGAGATACATGAGACAAATGAGACAAATGAAACACATGAGACACATTAGACACATGAAACGAATGAGACAAATAACATAAAGAAGACACATGGAACACATGAGACACATTAGACATATAAAACTCATTCTCACAAATTTGAAAAATGAGAAAAATGGGAAAAATGAGAAAAATGAGAAAAATGAGAAAAATGAGAAAAATGAGAAAAACGAGAAAAACGAGAAAAATAAGAAAAATGAAAAAAAATAGAAAAATGATAAAAATGAGACAAATGAGACAAATGAGACAAATGAGACAAATGAGACAAATGAGACAAATGAGACAAATGAGACAAATCGACGCTGTCGTGCTATCATGTCGCACCCGCCATTTTGACGTTCCGAGAAAAACGCGTTTTAATGTTTGACCTTGAATAAACAAAAACGAGAGCACGCAATGTAAACAATAAAAAAAAAGTTTTGTTTGGTTGACCATTCTGTGCATTGGCCCGAATTTTGGTGTTATTTGGTAGCTGGAGTCCCGAGTTATAATTACAAATGTTTACGTTAGTCTCACTTGTACGTGCGTCAAACGCATCCTGACCTGAAATCCCTTTGGCCAATTGTCGCACTTACATCAATTTTCAGGGAGTGACAAGATAGCACGACAAGATTGAAACTTCTTTCATATGGGTAATTCTCCGCCAACTCACACAGCAGTTGCCCCGACCCCTCTTCGATTTGCGTGAAACTTTGTCCTAAGGGGTAACTTTTGTCCCTGATCACGAATCCGAGGTCCGTTTTTTGATATCTCGTGACGGAGGGGCGGTACGGCCCCTTCCATTTTTGAACATGCGAAAAAAGAGGTGTTTTTCAATAACATAAGGGGTTTGCTTATAAACATCACGAGTTATCGCGATTTTACGAAAAAAAGTTTTGAAAAAGTTGGTCGTCATCGATCATGGCCGTTCATGGTCACCCGCGACAGACACGGACGACGAAACAAAGAGAAACGCAAAAAGTAACTTTTTCAAAACTTTTTTTCGTAAAATCGCTATAACTTGTGATGTTTATAAGCAAACCCCTTATGTCTATATATCAAATTTTTTGTAATTGTCTGCTCTACAACTTTGTAGAACATTGTTACACTCTAAAAAATTACCCTGTAAAGTTAGAAAAAACACGAAATTTTAAAATGAAAAATTTTGTTCTAAATGAAAAAATGACCCTTCTGGGACAATGTAGATTCGAAAAGTACATTAAATTTCCCATAAAATGACATGTTCCAAAATTTTTTACAGTCGAGTAACGGAAAATGGGAGAATTTTTAAAACTTTTTTAGTGTTTTTTTCGATGAAAAATACGTTTTTTCGGAATTCTGAGTACGCCATCAAATCGGGCGTCTAATTTTACATAAAAGTCCCTTTGACACCAAATTTCTATCTCATCACCGTTTCAGGCTGCGAATTATTGAAAAACACCTCTTTTTTCGCATGTTCAAAAATGGAAGGGGCCGTACCGCCCCTCCGTCACGAGATATCAAAAAACGGACCTCGGAGAAAAATGAGAAAAATGAGAAAAATTAGAAAATGAGAAAAATGAGACAAATAAGAAAAATTAGAAAAATTAGAAAAATGAGAAAAATGAGAAAAATGAGAAAAATGAGAAAAATGAGAAAAATGAGAAAAATGAGAAAAATCAGAAAAATCAGAAAAATGAGAAAAATGAGAAAAATGAGAAAAATGAGAAAAATGAGAAAAATGAGAAAAATGAGAGAAATGAGAAAAATGAGAAAAATGAGAAAAATGAGAAAAATGAGAAAAATGAGAAAAATGAGAAAAATGAGAAAAATGAGAAAAATGAGAAAAATGAGAAAAATGAAAAAAATGAGAAAAATGAGAAAAATGAGAAAAATGAGAAAAATGAGAAAAATGAGAAAAATGAGAAAAATGAGAAAAATGAGAAAAATGAGAAAAATGAGAAAAATGAGAAAAATGAGAAAAATGAGAAAAATGAGAAAAATGAGAAAAATGAGAAAAATGAGAAAAATGAGAAAAATGAGAAAAACGAGAAAAACGAGAAAAACGAGAAAAATAAGAAAAATAAGAAAAATGAAAAAAATAGAAAAATGAGACAAATGAGACAAATGAGACAAATGAGACAAATGAGACAAAAGAGACAAATGAGACAAATGAGACAAATGAGACAAATGAGACAAATGAGACAAATGAGACAAATGAGACAAATGAGACAAATGAGACAAATGAGACAAATGAGACAAATGAGAAAAATGAGAAAAATGAGAAAAATGAGACAAATTTTTTCGAGACAAATGAGACAAATGAGACAAATAAGACAAATAAGACAAATGAGACAAATGAGACAAATGAGACCTCGTCGCTGTCGTACTAACTTGTCGCACGTGCATTTTGGGCCAAATTGAGTTAAGAACGCCATTTTGTGCAGCTCATAAGGCTTCACCTTTTTTCCTTCACAGGTCCCCAAAATTCGATTTCAATCCTGAGATATTCAATAAAAACCGTAAAAACTCACTACATTTTTGTCATTTTTCATATGAAAGAAGTTTCAATCTTGTCGTGCTATCTAGACGCACAACTCAAATTGCTGTAAGTACGACCAAAGGGATTTCAAGTCAGAACTAATATAAACATCTGCTCGACTACTGTAAACATCTGTAATTCTCGGTACTCCAGCAACCAAATTCAACGAAACTTCGGGACAATGTACATAATGGTAAACCAAACAAAATTGCGTGCTCTTTTTTTTTTTTTTTTTATATTTATATTTATTCAGATTTTCTTTTCCATGGAATGTACATGGAATGTACATTCAGTTAAAATATTATTGAGTGTCCAATCACAATCGATGACTTTTCACCTCAATTTTAAATACTAGCAACTTTCATTTATTCATGAAATATTTAGCTTTCGCTATTCAGTGATTTCAAATGTAGGAGGTCCTACATGTACAAAAGGGAAAAGGGATACCTTAAAACTAACTTATAAACTATATAAAGAGCGGATCAATGCAGCTGAAGACTGCAATGATTTTTGTCGAAATGCATCAATTATCTTATTGGACATAACAGTCCAAAGTGATGAAGTTCACTGGTGCTGAACCAGGGAGGAAGTTTCAGAATCATTTTCAGAATTTTGTTCTGAATCCTCTGAAGTTTTTTCTTCCTGGTTAAGCAACAGCTTGTCCAGATCGGCACAGCATAAAGCATGGCAGGTCTGAAAATTTGTTTATAAATTAACAGTTTATTCTTGAGACAAAGTCTAGAATTCCTGTTTATAAGTGGATACAAACATTTAATATATTTGTTACATTTAACCTGGATACTTTCAATGTGATCCTTGTAAGTAAGGTTTTTGTCAAAAGCAAGTCCAAGATATTTCACTCGATCCTCCCACTTTAAATTTACCTCATTCATCTTTATAATGTGATGACTTTTTGGTTTAAGAAAATCAGCCCTTGGTTTGTGAGGGAAAATAATAAGTTGAGTTTTTGCAGCATTTGGAGTAATTTTCCATTCTTTCAAATAAGAATTGAAAATATCCAAGCTTTTTTGTAATCTTCTTGTGATGACACGAAGGCTTCTACCTTTGGCGGAGATGCTTGTATCATCAGCAAAAAGTGATTTCTGACATCCTGGGGGCAAATCAGGTGCAGCGACCTCAAATTTAAATCATTAAATTTGTCCATTTATCGATCCTCACCACAGTTCTGACCATGCGCGCTTACGCAAGCATAAATATCACAAAAATCCTGAAAGCCTAAACCGCTCGGGCCGTTCAGGTGGTGACTAGCGGAAAGCAACGCTGTGTGTGTTTGGACACGCCATTATGATTGGACAAAACCGAGAGTTGAAAATGTGACTATGTGTGCAGTTAATGAACAAAATGATGTCGCGAAGTAACAAACAGTTAAAATAGTGAAAAAAAAAACGTTAAATTGAAGAAAATGTTATGTGAGGAGTTCTAAGTTGGAAGCAAATGTGCAGCATTACGAGATGGAACCAAAACGGGCTCGACCAATGGCAGAAGCATCGAAAATTTCAAAACCGGCCAACGATGGACAACACTAGGGATTCAACAATGACGAGATCATCTGGATCAACTGGAGACGAAATTCAGCCGCATCGAACACCCAAGAAGACGACCATGGAAATCTGGCAGTTTAGGGTGAGTAAACAAAAGTTATACCAAAATTTAAAAATGTGAGATCATTTTTGGGAACTGTTAATTTTTATGGAAAATTTATTCCAAACATTACAGATAAACGTAAGCCACTTAATGCATTACTAAAGAAAAATGTGAAATTTATTTGGACAGAAGAATGTGAAAATGCTTTTGAAGAATTAAAAAACTATTTAATTTCAGAACCAGTTTTAGTAAGACCGAACTATAATGACAAATTTGTTTTGACAACTGATGCTAGCGATTATGCTATCGGAGCAGTTCTTACTAATGAGAAGTCAAATGATCACCCCATCGCTTACGCAAGTCGTGCGCTTATCGGGGCTGAAAGAAACTATTTTACTATTGAGAAGGAACTACTTGCTATTGTTTGGGCAGTAGACCATTTCAAACATTTTATTTATAACCAAGATTTTATCGTTTACACAGATCATAGACCGTTGGTAGCTCTATGGCATTTGAAGGAAACTTCACCAACTTTGACAAAACTTCGTTTGAAAATCCAAGGCATTGGATGTGAAATTCGTTACAAGCAAGGAAAGGAAAATGTGGTTGCAGATTTTCTCTCACGTTTAAATAATGATGAAGATCATACAGATGATAAACAAGCATCAAAATTAGTAGCAATTACAACTCGTCAACAAGCAAAACAAAATAGACAAAATATTTCAGATAATCAAAACTCAACAAATACTCCAAACAGACATAATTCATCTAGAAACAATACTAATTGGAATAATAATATGAATGGACTTCAAAACATTGACATAAATTTAGATAATGACGATGATAGCAACGATAAAACATTTACCTACAAGGATTTCCAAGACACAGATTTCGATTTTAACGTTTTAAATTTTTCTAAAAAGATTATACCATTTGAACAAGCTGAAGCTACATTTATGATATTAAACAGTGTTACGGTACACAAAGAATTGAGTAAATACATTGACCTTCCACATGGTATTAAGGATTACACCAATGAAAATATATTTGTATTCCCGCAAAAGAAAATTTGGGGTTTAATTTTGAATGGAACATATCGTTCAGCAGGTAAAAATGAAGAATTTTTCGATGGTTTATTTAAAAGTTTTAAAGATTATCCTGATTTTGCTAAAGATGCATCAGTTATACAAATTATTTCTCATAGAATATTTAAAACAGAGTTGGAACTAAACTTATTACGATGTTTTGCAATGAAACTTTCAAAGTCATTTACACTGTATGCAACAGAAAATGAACGAATTTATGTAAAGCCAGAAGACAGAGATCAAGTGCTTAAAGATTTTCACGACGCACCGTTGGGTGGTCATGTTGGAGGTAAACGAATGATTAAAAGAATGAGTCCTCTATTTACATGGGAAAATATGCGAAGAGATGTTTTGAATTATGTAAAGCAATGTGATTCTTGTCAAAAGAATAAAATATGGCCAGCAAATAAGATGCCAATGAAAATTACGACAACATCGTATGAACCTTTTGATAAAATTTATATGGATGTGGTTATGTTACCAATTTCTAATAATGGAAACAATTGTGGACTTGTGATACAAGTTGATTTAACAAGATTTTTGATTGTAGCTCCCATGGAAAACCAAGAAAGTACTACTGTTGCTAGAACTTTTGTTGAAAACTTTGTGTGTAAATTTGGTGCTCCTAAAGAAGTTGTAACCGATCGAGGTACAAACTTTGTAAGCAAATTATTGCAACATACATGCAAAATATTACACATTAAAAAGATCGTTACAAGTGCATATCATCCTCAAGCTAATTTAGTAGAGCGATCAAATAGAGAATTGAAAGTTTATTTACGAAATTTTATTGGCAAAGATCCACAATGTTGGGATGAATTAATACCATATTTTATGTTTGAATACAACACTACAGAAAATTCATCAACTGGATATTCTCCCTATGAACTTTTGTATGGAAGAAAAGCTACTATACCAAGCACAATTTATAAAATCAATGATTCAGATTTAAATTATGACGACTATATTTGTTCAATGAAAGATATATTCAAGGATGCTCATGAAACTGCTAGAAACAACTTAATATTGTCCAAAGAAAAGAGAAAGGAAATTTATGACAAAAAGACAAATGATTGGGTACCAATGTGGGGAGATAGAGTTTTGGTACAAATGGTACAGACAGGAATTGGTCAAAAGTTACAAAATAAGTGGCGAGGCCCTTACGATATCGTTAAATTTAACAGCGATCAAACGACCACTATTAAAAATGGCAACAAATTTGAAGATGTACATAATAATAGACTAAGAAAATATAATGATTAAAATAACACTAAATGACAGTTCACAATGTACCCGTATTAAAATACATTTAACATGTTTTTAACAATATACAATTAACATAATTTAAAATTAAATGCTCCAATTCAAGACAAATATTTTGAAATGACAATTACAGTACAGTTAAAATAAAGTAAAAAAAAAATAAGCGATTTATGCAATGAATGACATAGTATCATAAACGATTAATATCAAAAGCCTACAAGGAATGAAAATATTTATTTTTAACACACGGGATTATTTATGTATATTGAACAAAAATAAAAATAATAATAAAAAAACTTATTGAATTGATATGATTGATGAATTAGAAAAAAACGATTGTTATCAAGAGAACTAAATGAATCAAACAAATGTGTTACAAATACTGATTTTTTATATAGAAAAATAAACATGAAAAAAGAATATATGATTGATTTGATATGATAAATGAATTAATGTTGAGTTAAACAAAATATGAATGATTATTATCTAAAAAAATGCGCAAACAAGAATGTTATGAATTTGGGATGAAAGATAATTTTTATATATGATTGAATTGATGGGGTTTAAAAAAGAAACAGATTAAGAAAAATACCAGTACTGAGTTTATACATTATTTTTATTATTTTTTTTGAAAACCACGTGAAGCGATAATGATCAAATATAAACATAATAATGAAGCAGTGATGAAACACGTTAAAACAATTAAGAAGCTGTTGGGTTGCAATTTTGGGAATATACTTAATTGAGCTTAAATGGGTTAACAGGGTTTTAGAAAAACAATTACGCAATTTTTAACTACAAATAAAAACAAATCAAACGGACTGAACAATAATGAAATTTCAACGACAAGCAAATGAAGATGGTGTGATTATTAAATGTTCCAAAACAACATGTATGCAAGTAAGAATGTGTGTGAGAATAATTGGACAAGGGAAGGCCACCCAGAATGAAAGTTGAATGTAAACATGTGTTTTATAATTTACTTAACAATGGATTAAGAATATATTTTCAGACTTTTTATACGCTAATACGAAGGATTTACAGGAAACCATTGGAAGACGATCAAGAAGACAACATTTTCAACAAGAATGAATATGAACTACAGCTCAAGGAAGGGTAAAACTTGTGAGTATATCGTGGGGAATCTAAAAAGATCGAAAAGAACGGTAAAAGTTCCGATCTAGGGATACATAAACTGATAAAGCAACGCCAAAGGGGGAAAAAAAAAGTAGACAATTATACTCTATGGGGAGAGTTTTTATGTCGAATATAGCTTCAAAACAGTTGTAATCCATGGGGAGATTCAATATGTTAAAAACATTTCAAAACATTTGCACTTTACGGGGATAGTCAAATGAAAATTAAAGGGAATGGATAAATAACGCTTCAAGGGAAAATCAAGGGATAAAATAATGCTTCAAGGGAAAAACACCTTTAAATTGATAAAATTCAGAGAAAAAAAAATCAGAACGATATCATTAGAATGATAATTGAACCAACTAATTATCTTGCAAATTCAGCATTTTATTACGAATTGCTCAAATAAACAAATTTATTGAATGGGTTTGACAAATTTGAAAACACAAAGTGACAGACAAGTTTCATAAAAAGTTGATATAACAGATATTCTAACATGCGCAATATTGCAATGACAAGATGATAGGATGTATAGATCAATGAAAAACTTTATAGAGTAATTTTTTTATTCAAGTATAAAAATAATAGTCAATTAGAACTGATTTTTTTTTAGTATTGAAAATAATAGAACTGATTTCATATAAAAATATCAACAAGATTTATAAGATTGTAAGTAAATTTGATTTTCAATTTTGCACAGAAATTAAATGATAGATTCCTGAAAATTATAAAATATTGTTCATGCGAAGAAAACAAGTAAGACATTTTTGTGGGAGAAACAAAAGTAGAAACTGAAGTAAAATATGACAGAGACGGGAGACGAAACACAAGGATGATCGACGCGTTCGTATGCTGAGAGGTTCTACGCGTTCGTATGCAGAAGTTTGTGATGGCAAGATGGTGAGTGGCAAAGTCATGCGGGAGGTTGGACAGGTAACGGTGTTGATGTTGTAAAAGGTCATATCAATGAGGATCAAGTCGAATTAAAACGCAAGTTTAGTAACGAGACATTCACGTAAAACAAATTACTACGTGGAATTAAGCGAAGTAAAGATGATTGAAATGCGAAACATCAATTATGGAACAAAAATGCAAGTTGAGATCATACTGCACGTCTGAAACTATTGAAAAGAAGAAGATCATGATAAACAAATGATAACATCATCCGATGTCATTAATTTACAAAAGCCAAAGTTGCAAATTACACGAAAAGACAATTTTGGACAAACAACATTTCCTAAACATTTGAAAAAAGAATTACATCAACCGATGTCAATAATTTGAGATTGTCAAAGATACAAAGCAACTGGAAAAGTCAATTTTGAAAAAAAAATACTGGATTTACGAACAATTCACAAGTGCACTTCTCAGCAAGTGAGAAGTCAATGCACTCTCAAAATTGACCACAGTCAACTCACAGCTGGGTTATGAAGCATAATTCATTATGGAAACGACAATTGCACTAATCGACGAAATTCAACACCTTAGCCTCGAAAACTGACCAATTGACCAAGTCACTGTGGAATGAATAGCCTCACGAGAAAGACGATTTTTGATGGAAGACGACGACGATAACAACCAGCCGATCAACACAGTTCTACAACAACAACAAATTTTGCTTACAGTGGGAAAAATGCAATAATTTTGTTAGGAGATATAATGAAAATTAATTTCAAATGCAAGTTTATTTAAATCAGTTTCAACGAAAATATTTTTATAAGAAAAGTTCAAAATAGAAGTTCAAGTAATTTAACAGGACAGAAGATCAAAAAAGTAATGCAAATAATTTTTACAGGAGAAAAATCAAAAGAACAATTATATTATAAAGCAATTTACAAGAAAGCACAAGAAGAACAAATTGTAAACCGCACGATCACTACACCCGACAATATTCTTTCCAGAGATGATCATTTCTTTCAGACGATCATCTAGCTGATAAGTGTGGGGGAGATTAACCGAACCAATTTTTTTAAATATTTTTTTTTTATAGCCAGCCAATTATATTTTTTAATGATTTTTTGCAAAGTTTTTTTTTTCACAAATCAAATTATTAATTTTGGGAATATTCTTCCAACCTACAAATAACTTTCGATAGATGTTCTTAATGCTTTTCAAGTATACAAACATCTAGCTGGTAAGTGTGGGGGAATGCAGCGACCTCAAATTTAAATCATTAAATTTGTCCATTTATCGATCCTCACCACAGTTCTGACCATGCGCGCTTACGCAAGCATAAATAATTTTACCCGTCGACTCGCGTTGCGCGACAAATAATTAAGCTTATGTACAGGTGTGGATCATGAGTCATCCTCACCTGAAAAGCCCTTTATTAAATTTCGCCAATTGTTAGGCAATCAAAAAAAATGGTTAAGCTTTCAATTATGAATGTGCGATGTTATTACACAGGGGAAATTGAGGGTGTGGCTTAACCAAATTCATTGGCATGTTTGTTCAATGGAGAATTCGACCTTCTCATTATTGACCAACATTTTTGAGAATGTTTTAGGAACAAAATTTTGATATTCCAATAACATAATTTAAAGTTTCACGACAATGGTTCGAACCCATGACTTCCGATTTTGAGGTGTACTCACTACACCATACGGAAAGTCATGAAGAATTGCAGAGGTCTGCATAATTTAATTCATGAGGTTCATCGATGCTTCTCATCGAAACGGACCACTTTTAGTAGAACAAAATTTAGTAGAGTTTTCGGGGACTGACTATAAAAACCCCAAAATTCTTGAGGAGGGCAATTAGTTCCAGTTAGTTCCAGTTAGTTCCAGTTAGTTCCAGTCAGTTCCAGCCAGTTCAAGCCCAGTCCAGATCCTGAAGAAGCCCCAGACCAGCCGGACCCGCCAGCAGCCACCAGTAGCAGAGGCTTCAGTCCAGCCGGACTTAGCGGTGGAGGCCGCAGTCCGCCGGGACTTAGCCGCTGTGAAGAGTCCGCCGGGACTTAGCCGCTGTGAAGAGTCCGCCGGGACTTAGCCGCTGTGAAGAGTCCGCCGGGACTTAGCCGCTGTGAAGAGTCCGCCGGGACTTAGCCGCTGGGAAGAGTCCGCCGGGACTTAGCCGCCGTGGAGTCAACCAGGGACGTAGCAGAGTTCGGGTCTGGCATGGCTCGGCGAAGAGGTCTGGAGGACAAGTCTGGCTTCAACGTAGAGAACTGGTTCGACGAAGATCTCAATGCAAAGTGATGTGATCGTGCGCGTAAAAGTTGAAAGTGTTATCGCAAAAATGTAATCTTTAAAAAGTGTAATAGACAAATAAGTGATGTTTACTGATCTGTTTTGACTCTACAAGCAAATATCACAAAAATCCTGAAAGCCTAAACCGCTCGGGCCGTTCACAGGTAAGTCAGAAGTAAAAATATTGTATAAAATTGGACCCAAAATGCTTCCTTGAGGGACGCCAGCACGTACAGGTAGTTGATCAGATTTGCTGTTCTGATAACATACCTGCAGAGTACGATCCGTCAAATAATTTTGAATAATTTTCACGATATAAATCGGAAAATTAAACCTTTTTTATTTCGCAATCAAACCTTTATGCCAAACACTGTCAAATGCTTTTTCTATGTCTAGAAGAGCAGCGCCAGTAGAATAGCCCTCAGATTTGTTGCTCCGAATCAAATTTGAAACTCTCAACAACTGATGAGTAGTTGAATGCCCAAGGCGAAATCCAAACTGCTCATCAGCGAAAATTGAATTTTCATTAATGTGCGTCATCAATCTATTAAGAATTATTCTTTCGAATAATTTACTAATAGATGAAAGCAAACTAATGGGCCGATAGCTTGAGGCTTCAGCAGGATTTTTATCCGGTTTCAAAATCGGAACTACTTTGGCATTTTTCCAACTACTGGGAAAGTATGCCAAATCAAAACATTTGTTGCAAATTTTGACCAAGCTACTTAAAGTTGCTTCAGGTAATTTTTTAATTAAAATGTAAAAAATGCCATCCTCACCAGGGGCTTTCATATTTTTAAATTTTTTGATAATAGATTTTATTTCATTCAGATCCGTATTAAAAACATCATCTGATGAAAACTCTTGTTCAGCAATATTCTGAAATTCTATTGAAATTTGATCTTCAATAGGACTCAGAACATTTAAGTTGAAATTATGAGCACTCTCAAACTGCTGAGCAAGTTTTTGAGCTTTTTCCCCATTAGTTAATAGAATATTATCACCATCTTTTAAAGAAGGGATTGGTTTTTGAGGTTTCTTAAGAACCTTTGAAAGTTTCCAAAAAGGTTTGGAATAAGGTTTAATTTGTTCGACATCTCTTGCGAACTTTTCATTTCGCAGGAGAGTGAATCTGTGGTCAATAACCTTTTGTAAATCTTTTTGAATTCGCTTCAGTGCAGGATCACGAGAACGTTGATACTGTCTTCGGCGAACATTTTTCAGACGAATCAGAAGCTGAAGATCGTCATCAATAATGGGAGAATCAAATTTGACTTGAACTTTAGGAATAGCAATATTCCTAGCATCCAAAATTGCATTAGTTAAAGATTCCAAGGCTGAATAAATGTCAGCTTTGGTTTCTAAAACAAAATCATGATTTAAATTATTCTCAATATGATGCTGATACCTGTCCCAATTAGCTTTGTGGTAATTAAACACAGAACTATTGGGTCTGGTAACTGCTTCATGAGAAAGTGAAAAAGTTACTGGAAGGTGATCAGAATCAAAATCAGCATGAGTCACTAAAGGACCACAATACTGACTTTGATTTGTCAAAACCAAATCAATTGTTGATGGATTTCTAACAGAAGAAAAGCAAGTTGGCCCATTCGGGTATAAAACCGAATAAAGACCAGAAGTGCAATCTCTGAATAGAATTTTACCATTGGAATTTACTTTTGAATTATTCCAAGATTGGTGTTTGGCATTAAAATCACCGATGATCAAAAATCGAGATCTATGCCGAGTAAGTTTATTCAAATCCCCTTTGAAATAATTTTTATTTTCCCTAGTGCATTGGAAAGGCAAATATGCAGCTGCAATCATAATTTTCCCAAAAGAAGTTTCAAGTTCAATGCCCAAACTTTCAATAACTTTTAACTTAAAGTCACGTAACGTGCTATAAGTCATACTACGGTGGATAACTATTGCAACTCCACCGCCATTTCGATTCATTCTGTTATTGGTTATAACTTTATAATCTGGATCACTTTTCAAATAAGTGCCAGTTTTTAAAAATGTTTCGGTTATAACAGCAACATGCACGTTATGAACTCGTAAAAAGTTGAAAAATTCATTTTCTTTCGCTTTTAAAGAGCGAGCATTAAAATTCATAATATTGATGGAATTACTTAGATCCATGATTAAACTTCAGGGTAAGAACAACATCATTCGCAAATTTTAATCCAATCTGGATTGCTTCCATCATGGATGTAGCATTACTCATTGTTTGAATCAAACCAAACAGTGAGTTTTGCAAAAAAGTCATTTTTTCAAACGTAACATCGCCGAGATCAGAGGATCCCAAAGCGTTGCCAGCAGAAAAATTTTCAAATGAAATTTGAGGTACCTGCCCAATTTGAAAATTGGTAGAGGATTTAAAATTCGTGGATGAACCCGAACCCGAACCCGAAACGACGTTGGCATAAGAAATGCCATTGCTGTTACCTAACTTTTCCACGGTAGGGGTATTTCTAGCATTGTTCGAGTGAGACAGCACGAACGTTTGATTTAAAGATGCAGGTACAACCTGACTTTGAGAAAATTTCGGTTTGGATTTCGGCTGATGCTTAGCACGAGAATCCAAAACCTTTTTTCTGATGGGGCAATCCCAGAAATTTGATTTGTGATTTCCACCACAATTTGCACATTTAAATTGGGTGACTTCTTTCACGGGACAATTGTCCTTGTCGTGAGAAGAATCCCCGCAAACCATGCATTTTGGAACCATGGCGCAATGATCAGTACCGTGACCGAATGCCTGGCAACGCCGGCACTGGGTCAGATTCTGGCCATTACCGCCATGTTTCTTAAAATGCTCCCACTTTACCCGTACATGGAACAAAAACTGAACTTTGTCCAAAAGTTTCAAATTGTTGATTTCATTTCTGTTGAAATGAATCAGATAAAATTGTGAAGTCAAACCAAAGCGAGAAATATTCCCGTTTGATTTTTTCTTCATTGGTATTACTTGGGATGGGGCAAAGCCAAGCAACACCTTAAGTTCGTTTTTGATCTCATCCACCGACAAGTCGTTGGAGAGACCTTTCAGGACCGCCTTGAATGGACGAGCATTCTTGGTCTCATACGTGTAGAAATTGTGTTTGTGGTTTTTCAAATAACCAACAAAAGTTTGGTGATCTTGTAAAGATTCCGTCAACAAGCGACATTCTCCTCTTCGACCAAGCTGGAACGAAACCTTCAAATTGCAAGTTTCCTTGCAATTCTTCAGTTGCGTTCGAAAGCTGGCCAAATCGGAGACGGAAGTCACTACAATTGGCGGAGCCTAGACTCGTTTCTCGACGGCAGAAGGCTCAGTACGAGGAGAAGGATCCTTGTCAACAGTTTCGGATAAAACACCGAAACTGTTTGCCAATGGAATTGGAGGATTGACCTCACTTTCAGAATCAGAATCAGACCTCGGATGAGGCTGTTTTCTTTTTCTGTTTCCGTTAGCCGGCTTAGCGTTCAAACGCTTCACCGACGTAACGACCAAATCTTCAGAAGATTTGCGTTTACCTTTGTTTTGACGCATTTTGCAAGCAAAGTTCTCTTAAAAAGATGGCTTCGTTTGTAAAATACAACAAAATTTCAGGTGGGGTTAGTCTTGAAAAGACTGTTTAGAATTTTGGAAAATAACTCAGGTAGTCTTTAAAAAGACTGTGAATTTTGTTTGAAATAACTCTGAGCTTAGGTAGTAAAAAATACCGCAGCTCTAGTGTCCGTTCACCACGAAGGTTCGCAAGACACTGAAATTGCGTGCTCTTTGTTTTGTTTTTTCAATGTCAAACATTTTCTCGAAACGTCTAAAAGCGACAAGCGACAAGATAGCACAACAGCGTCGACCTGAGACAAATGAAACTCATGAAATGGAATGAAAATTTAAAATTGGGAATTGAGAATTGAGAATTGAGAATTGAGAATTGAGAATTGAGAATTGAGAATTGAGAATTGAGAATTGAGAATTGAGAATTGAGAATTGAGAATTGAGAATTGAGAATTGAGAATTGAGAATTGAGAATTGAGAATTGAGAATTGAGAATTAAGAATTGAGAATTGAGAATTGAGAATTGAGAATTGAGAATCGAGAATTGAGAATTTGGAACTGAGAATTGAAAAATTAATTATTAAAATTAGTTAAGGTTTGAAAAAATGTACTGGCTTCGGCCTCTGCCAATCAAAACTCTCTGCAAAGTTCTCGCCCCCTGAAGCCTCCAGCAGTCTGCCACCAGGACGAAACGTTCCACTTAATGTCATTAATTAAAATGGCAACACCTGTTTTAATTTTTCGCCACCATTTGCCACTGGGACGTTAACTAATCACTCTCGTTCCGATCGTGATTGGCCTGCCGTCATCGTCGTCGGTGCCTCCGGCGATTAACGGCTTCTTTTAACAAGAAGGGAGAAATCCCGTTAGCAGCAAAACAAGAAGGACCCACTCGACCCCAATTTTCCTTATCGAAATGGTTCGATAATGGGACTCGATTAGCTACCTTGGGTCCGAAAAATGAGCGCCAAGCCCAGCTCAAATTTTGCGCCTAATCGCTACTTGGCCCCGAAAAAGGATCAACGGCCACTCCCTGGGACGACTTACGATGCTCGGGGCAGATTGAAAAGTTGAAACCGGTCGCCACAAAACATTGAAAAGTTGCACCATAAATCACAAACTAACGCTGACCGGACGAATCATAACACGGAATCTTCTCCGGCCAAAAGTCAGACACAACAGTTTGGACAGAGGCAGTAGCAACCAGAAGTCGCCCCCACACGCGATAATGACTTTGTCGTGCGAAAGATGCTGCTTTTGCAAACTTTCAGAAGCGGTCAGTTTATCTGACGGTGGTCATCAGCCAGGGTGTCATGAGCAGCAGGCGGCAATCATTTGCTATTTGAGGTGAAGACAAAGTATGATGATGGTGCATGTTGGAGTTTTACGTCAATCAGTTGAAACTTTGAAATTTAATACGATAAACATTGAATGGTGGAAAATATAAAAATAAAAAAACAATAGTAAAAAAATAGCAACAGAACAACAGAACAACAGAACATCAGAACAACAGAACAACAGAACAACAGAACAACAGAACAACAGAACAACAGAACAACAGAACAACAGAACAACAGAACAACAGAACAACAGAACAACAGAACAACAGAACAACAGAACAACAGAACAACAGAACAACAGAACAACAGAACAACAGAACAACAGAACAACAGAACAACAGAACAACAGAACAACAGAACAACAGAACAACAGAACAACAGAACAACAGAACAACAGAACAACAGAACAACAGAACAACAGAACAACAGAACAACAGAACAACAGAACAACAGAACAACAGAACAACAGAACAACAGAACAACAGAACAACAGAACAACAGAACAACAGAACAACAGAACAACAGAACAACAGAACAACAGAACAACAGAACAACAGAACAACAGAACAAACGAACAACAACAAAAATATGTTTCCTTATCAAAGATATGAAAACCAGCTGTGATGAAATTTTTTCAAAATCACATCCATTGAATAACAAAACTCATCAAACTCGACAACAGAAACTTCAATCTATCTCCCAACCCGCTCAATCCATCAACAGCCAAGTATCAATTTCTAATTTCCCCCCGTCCCTCCTGTCAACGAAAAGCCAAAAATCGCCAGAGAGAAGTCCGCTAAATTTGCGGGCTTCCGAAGACAAACAGAGTAACAACACATCACTACCGGTTAGTGTTTACGCAAACCACTCACTCCGAGATTCCGAGGACCGAGCCGTCCGGCGGCGCCCACTTGTCCGGGGGACTACGGTTCCGGCCGGTGGTCTAGTCGGTCATAGCCAGTTGAGTTCCGAGGCCGGGCATTAATTTTGGATGTGGTCTCGTGCCCAAGCGGGTGGAAAACTGGGAGTTGGTGCCTCAAACTCCTCCCGAAAAAGGGAAGTCCTTGGGCCAACGGTCCACGCTCTCTGGTGCGTGTGCATTGGGATGATGTGTTTATGGGGACCGGAGCCGTTACGACGATGGCCGAGCCAGAGAATTGGCAGCTGTGTAATTGCAACGAACTGTCGGTCTTCGCTTGGCTGCAGGGGTGCATTGCCTTTTAGCCAGGGTGCCAGCTTTTACGATTATGCATTCCGGTGAAAATGGGCGAGAGTTGTTGTTGTTGGGAGGAAACTCGGCGGAACATTATTTCTAATGTGGACGGACTGGGACTACGAGCCTGTTGGAGAGCATTACAAACTACACACTGGCAGCGCTGGGTTCTAGTTTGTGGTTTGAGGCCTGGTTCACAGATTGTTGTTTTTGGAGCAACGGGGAAAATGCGATAATACGATGCAGTTTTGACAGTGTTGCTAGAAAGCCACCAACAAATTTATTGTGAAATCAATGTAATTTTGCATAACAATTAACTCGGCGAACCAAAACTCTACCGTGATCTACCCATTCAAGCCTTTGGATTCCTAGGTTCAAGCAGAATCTTGCAATAGAGACCACGAAAGACCAGGGGCCGTTTAAGTGGATGGTTTGTTGTTGTTTATTGTTCATAAAAAGGCTTTTAAAATATTTAAAAATAATAATGAGCAGTTCTCTACGGAATCGGTCTTTTTCTTAAATTTTAATTTTTGTATTTTTTAATCCGGCTGAAATTTTTTTGGTGCCTTCGGTATGCCCAAGGAAGCCATTTTGCATCATTAGTTTGTCCATATAATTTTCCATACAAATTTGGCAGCTGTCCATACAAAAATAATGTATGAAAATTAAAAAATCTGTATCTTTTGAAGGAATTTTTTGATCGATTTGGTGTCTTCGGCAAAGTTGTAGGTATGGATACGGACTACACTGGAAAAAAATGATAGACGGTTAAAAAAAAATTGGTGATTTTTTATTTAACTTTTTATCACTAAAACTTGATTTGCAAAAAAACACTATTTTTATTTTTATTTTTTTATATGGGTAATTCTTTACCAACTCACACGAAATCGGGTAAAGTTGCCCCGACCCCTCTTCGATTTGCGTGAAACTTTATTCTAAGGGGTAACTTTTGTCCCTGATCACGAATCCGAGGTCCGTTTTTTGATATCTCGTGACGGAGGGGCGGTACGACCCCTTCCATTTTTGAACATGCGAAAAAAGAGGTGATTTTCAATAATTTGCAGCCTAAAACGGTGATGAGATAGAAATTTGGTGTCAAAGGGACTTTTATGTAAAATTAGACGCCCGATTTGATGGCGTACTCAGAATTCCGAAAAAACGTATTTTTCTTCGAAAAAAACACTAAAAAAGTTTTAAAAATTCTCCCATTTTCCGTTACTCAACTGTAGTGCGTCCATCCCGGGAATTCCCGGGACAAAAATCCCGGGATTTTTTCAAAACCGGGAATTCCCGAATCCCGGGATTTTCTATAATTTGTCCCGGGAATTCCCGAAGTGGAAAAAAAACAAATTTTGGTCTGTAAATTCAGATTTGGTTGTGAAAATAGTATAACAATGAAATGAATTAAAATTTGTATTCAGCAAATCTCAGCATTAAATTGGCTTTTTAGGAAAAAACATTATAATTTTAATTAACAGGTCCGCAAAATGCCTAGTGCTTTTAATTTTTTTTTTAATTTTTTTTTAGGACTGGATATATTTACGTATATTTTCGATTTTAAATATGAAAAAAAACAATCTCATATCAAATTATTTATAATCAAACACCGGCATCTAGGGCAAATAAGTACAAATGTAGCGAAAAAATACAGCTATTAAAGCAAAAAATAATTGCATGACGTTTTGGATGACTTCGGTTAAAACAGGAACAGAACAAAACAATTTGTACTTCCAAATGTATTGCTCTAAAATCTCCTGTACCTATTTAGACTGTAATTCTGATTTTCCCTCGGTTGGCGGTAGTAACTTGAAGATAATTTGTAAAATATGTTTTATATAAAACAATGAATTCAAAACTTATCGAAAATTTTACATTGACTGGTATCATTTTATTTATTGTCGGTTTTTGTTTTTTTAGACCTATAAAATAATTTTTTAAGCTGTTTTAGTCATGTCATATAAAAATATATATAACAGAAAAAAAATATAAAAGAATTCCAAAGTTTTTTTTGAATAGGTCCTGTAAACATATAGAAGACAAAAGCTTATTAGACCTTTAAAAAAAAAAAGAAAAAAAAAAAAAAAAAAAAAAAAAAAAAAAAAAAAAAAAAAAAAAAAAAAAAACAAAAAAAACTCAAGAATTATGAAATTTGATTCACAAATAAAAAAATAATTAATCATACTGGAATTAAAAACAGTACTTGATATAAAATCCTAAACACCACAAAGACAAAAAAAAATTATTTTAGGCTATTTTTAAACTGTCGTCTTTGTTTAGATTGAAGTAAGGATTATCACCATTTGATATTATTTAGCTATTTCTATGATTTTAAGCTTGAATACATAACAAATATAACGAAACATAGATTTTATTACTGATTCAAAAATTTCCCGGGATCCCGGAAATTCCCGGGATTCCAAAAATATTTTTCCCGTTTCCCGGGAAATTCAAAACCCGGGAAAATTGGACGCCCTACTCAACTGTAAAAAATTTTGGAACATGTCATTTTATGGGAAATTTAATGTAGGGTAGGGTAGTCATCAATGAGACACTTTTGGTTTTCAACTTTCAAAGATTTTTCTCATTTTTTCATCAGCATGTTTTAATGAGATTTTTGTTGCATTTTCTTTCTTTTAATGTGTTCTAACATTGACCAAAATATGAGATCGATCCGACATCTACAGCCAGAGTTATTCAACTGTCTCATTGTAGACGCACTTGGCAGGAACAATGAGACAGCTGGGGAACAATGAGACACACTACGAAAATCAAGATTTTTCTAGTAAAACATCATGTTTTTGTATTGTTCCATTGCAGGTAACTTGCCTTGAACATTTTAGAGCAATTTTGCCAACATGAAACTTTAATTAACAAAAGTTATACTAAAAAGTATTTAAATTTTGTAAAATCCGTATATTTATACCAAATAACTTTGTATTTTTGGTTAAATGAAGTTAAAACTCAATAAATATGCCAAAAATCACTTAATTCATGTTTTGAAAGATTTCCATAGATTTTGAAAAGTTTAATGAAGAAAAATCAAAGTGTCTCATTGTTACCCATGAGCTGAAATGAGTGGGGAACAATGAGACAGTCCTGGATACTGGGTATATTCTAAATTTTGGCCAAACCTAATGAAAGGACATTGCAGCCCAACTCAATCCTTATGGAACGTCGAAAGAAATTTGAAGAAATATTAGTTTTGGTGTTAATGGCAGCCTACGAGCGAAAAAGTAATTTTTGTCCATAATTTACTTTTACATCCCAGAATCAAACATTTATGAATAACTTTTCAAGGAAGCGTCCATAACCAAAGCCACTATAATGGCAGACGTGTATCCAGTAGACATACCTTTCCCCCAAATATAAGCCTGATTGGTTGAAACTACGACTTGTGAGAGCCATTTTATCATTGTTCCCCGTGTCTCATTGATGACTACTCTACCCTACTTTTCGAATCTACATAGACCCAGAAGGGTAATTTTTTCATTTAGAACAAAATTTTTCATTTTAAAATTTCGTGTTTTTTCTAACTTTGCAGGGTTATTTTTTAGAGTGTAACAATGTTCTACAAAGTTGTAGAACAGACAATTACAAAAATTTTGATATATAGACATAAGGGGTTTGCTTATAAACATCACGAGTTATCGCGATTTTACGAAAAAAAGTTTTGAAAAAGTTGGTCGTCATCGATCATGGCCGTTCATGGTTACCCGCGACAGACACGGACGACGAAACAAAGAGAAACGCAAAAAGTAGCTTTTTCAAAACTTTTTTTCGTAAAATCGCGATAACTCGTGATGTTTATAAGCAAATTCCTTATGTCTATATATCAAAATTTTTGTTTTTGTCTGCTCTACAACTTTGTAGAACATTGTTACACTCTAAAAAATAACCCTGCAAAGTTAGAAAAAACGCGAAATTTTAAAATGAAAAATTTTGTTCTAAATGAAAAAATGACCCTTCTGGGTCTATGTAGATTCGAAAAGTACATTAAATTTCCCATAAAATGACATGTTCCAAAAATTTTTACAGTCGAGTAACGGAAAATGGGAGAATTTTTAAAACTTTTTTAGTGTTTTTTTCGATGAAAAATACGTTTTTTCGGAATTCTGAGTACGCCATCAAATCGGGCGTCTAATTTTACATAAAAGTCCCTTTGACACCAAATTTCTATCACATCACCGTTTTAGGCTGCAAATTATTGAAAATCACCTCTTTTTTCGCATGTTCAAAAATGGAAGGGGTCGTACCGCCCCTCCGTCACGAGATATCAAAAAACGGACCTCGGATTCGTGATCAGGGACAAAAGTTACCCCTTAGAACAAAGTTTCACGCAAATCGAAGAGGGGTCGGGGCAACTGCTGTGTGAGTTGGCGGAGAATTACCCATATGTTTTAGAGGACATCAAATGCCAACTTTTCAGAAATTTCCAGAATGGGCAAAAAATCTTTGACCGAGTTATGATTTTCTGATTCAATACAATTTTTTCAAAAAATCGAAATATTGGTTGCAATTTTTTTTCAATTTCATTTTTCGATGTAAAATCGAATTTGCAATCAAAAAGTACTTTAGTGAAATTTTGATAAAGTGCACCGTTTTCAAGTTATAGCCATTTTTATGTAACTTTTTTCAAAATAGTCGCAGTTATTGATTTTTTTAAAATAGTGCCCATGTTTGCCCACCTTTTAAAAAAATATTTTTAAAAAGCTGAGAAAATTCTCTATATTTTGCTTTTTTGGACTTTGTTGATACGACTCTTAGTTGCTGAGATATTACCATGCAAAAGTTTAAAAACAAGAAAATTGATGTTTTCTGAGTCTCACCCAAACAGCCCACCATTTTCTAATTTCGATATCTCAGCAACTGATGGTCCGATTTACAATGTTAAAATATGAAACATTCGTGAAATTTTCCGATCTTTAAAAAAAATATTTTCAAAATTCATAAATTAAGACTAACATTTCAAAAGGACCAAACATTCAATATTACGCCCTTTTGATATGTTAGTCTTGATTTAAAGTTTTTGAATATATTTTTTTTTGAAAAGATCGGAAAATTTCACGAATGTTTCATATTTTAACATTGTAAATCGGACCATCAGTAGCTGAGATATCGACATTAGAAAATGGTGGGTTGTTTGGGTGAGACTTAGAAAACATCAATTTTCTTGTTTTTAAACCTTTGCATGGCAATATCTCAGCAACTAAGAGTCGTATCAACAAAGTCCAAAAAAGCAAAATATAGAGAATTTTCTCAGCTTTTCAAAAATATTTTTTTCAAAAGTGGGCAAACATGGGCACTATTTTAAAAAAAATCAATAACTGCGACTATTTTGAAAAAAGTTACATAAAATGGCTATAACTTGAAAACGGTGCACATTATCAAAATTTCACTAAAGTACTTTTTGATTGCAAATTCGATTTTACATCGAAAAATGAAATTGAAAAAAATTGCGACCAATATTTAGATTTTTTGAAAAAATTGTATTAATTCAAAAAATCATAACTCGGTCAAAGATTTTTTGCCCATTCTGGAAATTTCTGAAAAGTTGGCATTTGATGTCCTCTAAAACATATAAAAAAAAATAGTGTTTTTTTGCAAATCAAGTTTTAGTGACAAAAAGTGAAATTAAAAATCACCAAAAAAAATTTTACCGTGTATCATTTTTTTTCAGTGTAGTCCGTATCCATACCTACAACTTTGCCGAAGATCGATCAAAAAATTCCTTCAAAAGATACAGATTTTTGAATTTTCACATATCATTTTTGTATGGACAGCTGCCAAATTTGTATGGAAAAATATATGGACAAAATAATGATGCAAAATGGCTTTTTTGGGCATACCAAAGGCACCAAAAAAGTTTCAGCCGGATTTAAAAATACAAAAAAAATCGAATGACCGAAATCTCAGAGAATTGCTCTTATACAGCAATTCCATTTGAAAAAAGCATAAACCCAAAAATTGGGCTCCGATCGAGCTCAAAACTATTCTGGCGGTTCCCTGGCCAAAATAATTAGGGTGCCCTACAACGTGCCAGGGTGATCTGAAAAATGGCAATTTTCGTCAATTTTCGCAAAAACCTCACTTAAAAAAAAATCATGACTCCGCATGACATGACTCCATTTCAACCGATTTTTGCTTAGTTGGCCTTTCAAAGAAAAATAGTTTGAATCCCGTAAATTTCAGCCTAACATGTGAAAAGGTCAAATGAAACTTTTAACGGTACACATCAACCATAGCCCACTCAGGTTTCTGCTACAGACATTTTAGTATCTTCAAAACTACGGGAACAATCGATATGTTTTTGTATTCATTCCGTAATTTACTGTCTTCAGAGTTATTTACAACAAATTTTGTAAATTTTTTAATCAGATTCTTGCAGGATTGGGTCCGTAAGTTTGACAAATCTGGAAAAAGAAAACCCCTACAACATATCAGAAAATAAAAAAAATAAATAAAAAAGTGTTTTATTGCAAATCAAGTTTTAGTAACAAAAAGTGAAATTAAAAATCACCAAAATTTGTTTTACCGTGCATCATTTTTTTCAGAGTGGTTCTTATCCATTACTACAACTTTGCCGAAGATACCAAATCGATCAAAAAAATCCTTCAAAAGATACAGATTTTTGAATTTTCATGTATCATTTTTGTATGCTGCTAAATTTGTATGGAAAATTATTTGGACAAACAAATGATGCAAAAATTAAAATTAAAAAAAGACCGATTTCGTAGAGAATTGCGCATTATGAACAATTCCATCAAATTTCATCTTGATGAGAGAGATTTGTAATAAGTATTAAATGTGTAAAGTTGGGCTGCATTTACTCATGTCAAAACAGAAAATTTGCATAGAAATTAAAAGTTAAAGCTGGGTAAGAAATTTGCGGTCCAGTATCATAACTTTTTTTAAAAATGACTGTTATTATTTTTATTACTATCATCAAATTTGTTCCAATAAAATTCCAGAACATTTTCCAGATCCTAAATCGATTGAAAATATACCCTTGAGATCTCAAGAAATTTTTTGGATATTCGATCAGAATAGATTTTAAAATTCTTTTGAATGCTGAGAAGCTGTTCATAAAACATTAAGATCAATGTTTCCCAAAGTGGGTGTTGGAGCCCTCTTGTGCGATGATAGTTTGTAAATCATTGAATTAGATCATAGTCTGTTCAGAAATAATGATATATTTTTAAAACTATTTATAGTTTTAAAAATATATTAAGTTTTTCTTAACAGACTATGATATAGGATATATAGGTAGCTTCACAAATTTTGGAAAATTGGCTAGGAGATTATTTAAATTCAAACTTTTAAATGGCATCCCTGCCATAACCCTTCCACAAGTGCTGTGCTACATCACCATAATGAACCACTTCCCCACACGAGACGTGTTTTGAGGCAAATGTTGCTGATGATGCCGCATACTTGCTGATGCTGAGAGATGAGCATCTCTGCACTTCTACCCCCCATTCTCCCCTTCCCCTCCAGTCAGCTGCTCGCTGTATCGTCTTTCACCACAGGACGATGCTGTTATTTATGAGTGTGTTGAATTTTTCGGTGCAATAAATTAAATGAAATTTATTACGATAAAACTTCTGCTACTATTTAACTCTTGGCACCCACCCGAAAACCTCGGCTCCCAGGGTGCAACTAGCGGATAGAACGGGTTAGTCAGTCAGGGCGGACTCACTGCATGTGAACTGCTGCAATCACTTGCATCGTCGACATCAAGCGACCCCAAAAGTGCATCTGTCTTGCAGCTTTTTCCTAGCCTGACTTGTGCTCTGGTGTGTGGGTTGATGGTCCCCGCTTTGGGACGACCCGATATGGGATAATTATTCTACCATTTAATTTCTGGAATGATAAATTAGCTCGGTGGTATGTGGCATGAGTGTCACTGGCAAGTGCTGGAAGTTGACGCTGATGCTGCTTTGGCAGTTGTCATAGTTTATGCTTCGTCAAGATTGAGAAGGGTTATTCATGATTGGAATACAAAATTTGTCATTACGAGGTTTTGTGAAGAGTAATTAAAAAAAATATTTTGTATTTTTTTCGTTGCATTCTTTTCTTGTGTCTTGTCTTTTTTTTCTTCGTCAATATGCTCAGATTTCTGAAACGTTGTATTTGTTTTGTTATTCTGTTGTTCTTGTTGTTCTTGTTGTTCTTGTTGTTCTTGTTGTTCTTGTTGTTCTTGTTGTTCTTGTTGTTCTTGTTGTTCTTGTTGTTCTTGTTGTTCTTGTTGTTCTTGTTGTTCTTGTTGTTCTTGTTGTTCTTGTTGTTCTTGTTGTTCTTGTTGTTCTTGTTGTTCTTGTTGTTTTTGTTGTTCTTGTTGTTCTTGTTGTTCTTGTTGTTCTTGTTGTTTTTGTTGTTCTTGTTGTTCTTGTTGTTCTTGTTGTTCTTGTTGTTCTTGTTGTTCTTGTTGTTCTTGTTGTTCTTGTTGTTTTTGTTGTTCTTGTTGTTCTTGTTGTTCTTGTTGTTCTTGTTGTTCTTGTTGTTCTTGTTGTTCTTGTTGTTTTTGTTGTTCTTGTTCTTCTTGTTGTTCTTGTTGTTCTTGTTGTTCTTGTTGTTTTTGTTGTTCTTGTTGTTCTTGTTGTTCTTGTTGTTCTTGTTGTTCTTGTTGTTCTTGTTGTTCTTGTTGTTCTTGTTGTTCTTGTTGTTCTTGTTGTTCTTGTTGTTCTTGTTGTTCTTGTTGTTCTTGTTGTTCTTGTTGTTCTTGTTGTTCTTGTTGTTCTTGTTGTTCTTGTTGTTCTTGTTGTTCTTGTTGTTCTTGTTGTTCTTGTTGTTCTTGTTGTTCTTGTTGTTCTTGTTGTTCTTGTTGTTCTTGTTGTTCTTGTTGTTCTTGTTGTTCTTGTTGTTCTTGTTGTTCTTGTTGTTCTTGTTGTTTTTGTTGTTCTTGTTGTTCTTGTTGTTCTTGTTGTTCTTGTTGTTCTTGTTGTTCTTGTTGTTCTTGTTGTTCTTGTTGTTCTTGTTGTTCTTGTTGTTTTTGTTGTTCTTGTTGTTCTTGTTGTTCTTGTTGTTCTTGTTGTTCTTGTTGTTCTTGTTGTTCTTGTTGTTCTTGTTGTTTTTGTTGTTCTTGTTGTTCTTGTTGTTCTTGTTGTTCTTGTTGTTCTTGTTGTTCTTGTTGTTCTTGTTGTTCTTGTTGTTCTTGTTGTTCTTGTTGTTCTTGTTGTTCTTGTTGTTCTTGTGGTTCTTGTTGTTCTTGTTGTTCTTGTGGTTCTTGTTGTTCTTGTTGTTCTTGTTGTTCTTGTTGTTCTGTTGTTCAATTATTAAACATGCACAAATTTTACCCTTTTTTAAATTTCTTTATTTCACTTAACAGACTCTACAGGCAAGGACACCAAACTGGCCTAACCTTAGTACCAAGTGCATAAATTTAGCCCGGTCAGCGTTATAAATAACCTGGAAAAAACAAACCGGAAACATAACTCGAGGCAAATAAAAGACCTCCGATAGCGATCGCCCCAGCCATGCTCGTACGTTACCAGGTGGAAAAGCACTTCTCGTGGAAAACAAACATTTTTCTCCGGGGAGAGGAAATTCCGATGTGTCCTTTTCGCTTCCAATTGTAATAGGTCAGCTCTCTTGGGACGTTATTGGAAGATTGTTATCAACAAAGTGAGGTTATGGGAGTTTCCTTTAGAATTTCAACTTACAGCAAATAAGAGGTCAAATGTTATTTGAAAGACCATAATTTGTCATGCCTTATCAAATCCGCGTTCCCCACAGTATGTCAGGTCCAACTGTCCAAGTCAATTCAAAACAAATTAATCAACAATTACTGCGCTTAAAGCGTGGACGTGCACGTTAAGTTAAAAATGATCACAAAACGCGAGAGTGAAAACATGCATGAATTTCCTGAAGTTCACAGTTAAAAAAACAGATTGTTTTAAAATGAATGATTTTTAAAACCCATTATATTATGTAATTTAAACACATTTTTTGGGAAATGTAAAATTCCACATGAAAGGATGTAAATTTACATAATTCTATATGATTCATTTTTTACTGTCCAGATTCGCGTTCGTTTTGTTCCCTGCCGTGTCTAATTACTCTTTTCAGCATAAACAAATCATTTAATCTGTGCCTACGGTCGTCGCTAAAGTCAGTGGTAAGAGAGCACCATGCAGAGAGAACACACAGCAGGAGTTCCAGCCAAAGTGAATGAAGAAGAGTTTTTCAGTGTTTTTTTTTTTTTTTTTTTTTTTTTTTTTTTTTGTTGCGAAATGTGCAACAGTGAATGGTTAAACAGTGTGGATTAATTAAAACTGATTCGTATTTGTTATGTTTTCTTTGCTTTTGCTTGGTGGTTCTTTTCTGTTTTTTTTTTTTGTTTTCTTCTTTAAATAATTTTTCTTTGCTTATTTTTTTACTTTTCTTTCTTCACATACTTTTTGATCAAGTGTAGATTTTTCTTATTCTTCAAAACGAAAAATTTCACAATACTTTACCAAAACCCTTTCCACCAAAGACCTCCAACATCGTGTGTGGGCCCTTTCCTCCCGGGATCATCTCCCAAGTTCTTCAACCCCACGTCGAGATCTTCGCCCTCGTGGCCATCAACCCATCTTCCTTGGCACGTTTGGTTTGCAATCAGCTAATTTAAATGCAAATACGTTTGTCTCCGGTGCGCGTGCACCCTCCGGGTTCAAGTCTTGGGGACCATTTAGGCCGAGCTCGGTTGTGGAGGGGAAGAAGTGAGGTAGATCAGACGGAAATGGACGTGCTAAATGGGTCTGACCAAAGAATCAGGACTGACTGAGATCACGGCCTGGGTGTGGGACAGAGTACAAATTTGTAATTCCGATTGTCCGCGAGCAGTGCTCAGTAATGCGATTATCCACAGCTTCAGTGTTGTCACGTTGGATGTTTGGAGTCTTGGCTGTGGAGTTGGAAGTCTGAGTGGAGATGTGCCATTCGGTTGCAAATGGGGCTTGAAATTAACTTATCTGACGTTGTAGAAAAATATGTTCTGATACTTTTTGTTTCTTTGATTTGACTGTTTCATGTTACCATTTTGCCTTTTTGCATTTTGACAGACACATCACATTAAAAATTCAATGCATCCATCTCGAATTTCTTTTTCACAGACAAAACATAACTCTAATATCTCTCATATCAGTTGTCAAGTTTGTTCCACCTACATGAAATTTGTCAGACATTGCAGCAAAAATAAAAAAAAACTGTGTATCGCACTTTGACCTCGTTGCATATCATTCCGAACGTGACACGCAGCAGTAGCTCTTTGTCATTTTTTTTTTGCTCCTCCACTCATGGCAGGGTTATTCTGAACGATATGTACACCCTCGTCATATCGTTTTGACGTGTATGTGCTTTAAAACATGCAGCGAACACGATATTTCCATCAATGTGATAAAGTTTCCAGTGAGAATAAATAAAAAAAAACTCGCAAACATCCAGGGTTGATGCTTTTACGGAATTCCTAAAATGAACACTTGACGATTCAGCTAGCTGCTAGTTGCTTCAAATGCTTGAAGCTTCGCTCCTTAATAATGGCAGCCTCGGTGGATCCTTTGCCCGAAAAAGAAGGGCGCAATTGAAAGTTCAGTCACATAGCCCAGTAACAGTCAGTGCACTTTGGGAGCTGGGTGCCAGGATCCACTTTACAACCGATATAACACACAGTACAGTACAACACACAGGACTTACGAGGACGATAGAGAGTACGGACTGTGGCGTGGGGTGGCTTTGAAACCCTGTTTTCTTATTTATTTATTTTTTAAAAGAAAATTGGCAGGAGATTAGTTTTTGCTGAGAAAATGTAAAAGCAACCTCATTTGGGAATGTAAAAAATAGTCGAGTGAATCAACAAGCTTATGAAAATATCTGAACATTTAAGATTAAAACATAATCTTGAAAAGACAAAAGAAAAACAATAATTACACAAAAACAATTTTCAATATATTCATAAAACCTAGACCAGAAATATCCAACCTTTTGAACCGGCGGGCCAGATCTGATTATTCTGAAGCAGTGGCGGGCTACAAGTTAAAAAGCTACCCCGAGCAGACGGATATAACTCTGGAATAACATTTTTTGATATTTGAAAATACTAATATTAATAATAATAAAAGGCCAATAACATCTTATGTTATTTATAACAAGATTTGTTATTCGTCGTTATGAGTTTTCGTTATTGGATTGTTATTGTAATAACAGACTAATGACGTTTTAGGTTGTTCTTCGAACAAATCTTTGTTATTATTTTTTTGTTATTTTAACAACTAATCCGATTATTCCAATAACAGTTGGAGGTATTATTCCATAACATAAAATGTTATTCCAAAGTTGTTTTGGCTTTCAACCAATATCAGACCAATAACAAATTTTGTTATGATAACATAAGCTGTTATTAAACTCTTATGCAAAAATTGATTTTTCAAGAAGATTACATAATATTTTCTGTTATTTTAACAGCATTTTGTTATTGAAATGGCATGAATTTTGTTATTACCGTCTGTCCGGGACAGGAAAAACTGGAAGTGTAGTAAATATAATTATTATATTTTCAGAGTTCAGTTCAGTTATGAGAAAATTTCATAACAATTTTTTATTCGATGTCATTCAATTTTAAATTGTTTTTGTCGATTGCAATGAAAACCTTGTTATCATTAAATGAAAAAAATGTAACGATATCCATTTTAAAATTAAAATTTTATAATATTTTTGAAACATTTTTTGTGCAAAACTTCATTATAAAAAACTGCTCTGAAAAAAATAACATTCAATTTATTTGCCATAAATTACGCATTCCGTAGAATATATAAATTTTAATAATGATCTTAAAAATAACTAAATATTTAAGTAAATTTCTTCTATTCATTTGTAGAGAAAGAGAGCCATCCAATATTTTCAAATTTGTCACATTTTCCAGAATATTTTTTCATTATGTAATTTTTCAATCAAAAATTTTAATCTAAGGTATGGTTAAAAATGGCTGTTTTCCTTAAACCTTTTTTTAATGCTTGATAAAAAGTCAAAAGTCACCATAATATCAAATAATTTAAAATATGTTTAAACGAAGTCATATGTTATAAGAATTTAAAAACTGCTTCGTTTTTATATTTTTTTGTTCGTGAATTTATTTAAAAAATATTTTTTAAAACTGTGTGCAAATATTATGCTTTTGTTTCGTTCATTTTTTTAAATTCATTCTCTACAACCTAATAGACAGGTTACGATCTAAAAATTTGAAAAAAAATCAACCAATTTTTGATCTTCAAAAAGCAATAGAAAAAAAAACTTTTATTATTTTAGAAAATATCAAAGTTGAAAGTTTGACAGGTTTTATGTAACTTTGCCAATGTTTAGAAAAAAATGTTTTTTCAGGGCTACGATTTTTCCAATCTTTTCTATAGTAAGTATGCAGTAATTTTTGTAATGTCCTTAACTATGCTTCTAAGCATTTCTTCACTATTCTATAAAAGAAAAAGTGAAAAAAACCAGCAAAATTTAAAAAAACTGACTGTAAAAACAAAGAAAATACTAGAAAGGCAAAAGATAATGATAGGAGGTGGTAAATGACATGATAAATGCAAACTAAAATTGTAATAATGAAACAAGAAAAACAAAAAACAAGAAAAGCTAAGTTTTACATAGAACAAAAATTCCGAAACACGGAAAAAATAAAAATTCTAAAAAAACGCGTTAGAGAGTTAATTATAATATTATTCAATTCACTAATCAATAGGTTCGGTTTCTTCTTGCTTTAATTTTTTTTATGACAAAACATTTAATTGTATTTTTCAAAACATTAATTTAACCAAAAAAATACTATCAAAACGCTTTTGTTTAACATGAATTCTATTTTTGTTCTAAATGAATTTTAACTTTTTTTCGCTTTTGTTTTGCTTTTATATTTCAGTTCTTTTTTTGCTATCAATTTGAATGTATTTTTAATGCTATAGAAAAAAAATCATTAAATGATAAATATTATAAACACAATTTACCGACAAGTATTGCACACTTTGCACCAAATTCTCCACCCTTGCAAACAATATCTGCACACCAAATATTTGCACACTTGAAATCCTACCCCTTCTCCCCCCCCCCTCTCGCCTAGATTGGTGCGTGTCTCGACTGAGCTTTGTTGCTTTCGACCACTTTAGAACAGTTTCAAACTATGGTGTGTTTGTCTTGAATAGTTTTTTTCTGCTGTAGTTTGAGGTGTGCACTTTGTTGGAGAGCTTTCCACAAATTGCACGATTGTCTAAAAATCTCTGAAATCCGCAATAAGATGTTTTGAAAACAATATTTTTGGTATTTACAATAGTACGGCAAAAATATACAAAACTACTATTCGACGTTGAATTTTTTGATGTTTTCATTATTTTAAGACTTTTTGAAGCCAAATTATATTTAATAACAACATAAAAAATATTCTTTCGTTTCTTTTTTGTTTGGTTTTTATTTTTTCTAAAGAGGCGACGAAGATTTTATACATAAATTGTATTGGCCTCATTACAGAAAAAATAATCAAAATTTATCGATTTACGTTTTTTTTTTTTGCAAAAAATATCAAGCTTTAAGAATGAAATTGAATGAAAACCAACTTTTAAATATTTGGCAATAACAAAAACAGTTATTAAGTCTTATGATTTGCAAAACGAAGTATTTCAACTCCAAACTACAGTGTACCCTTCGTTCACTGCCTATTACTTAGCAAAAAAGCAGCATCAATTCATAGCCTTCCAGTATAGACCAAGCCTCAGTCAGCTGGTTGAGGCCTCTTGCGTTCATTTTGCGGAGGAAATTTCTTCCAGTGAATCCAGGGAGGTGGGAGGGGAAAACTTTATTTGTGTTTGCGGGAGACTTTTATGAGTCGGAAAATGCTTCAATTTATGGCACTGTGGGATGTGTACCGAAAGGCAGCCCGGGTCGTTGTTCCAAGTGTGATGATTTCATTTGTTCGGAATTGATGAGACTCGGGGACCCCTTTTTTGTGTGGTTTGATGGGATTGTGGTTTTAGCTAAATTGATTAACTTTTTTATGTTTGGTATGGTAAGAGATGTTCAAAATATAGTTCAAACCAGACTAACGAAATCTTCAATAGCGCACAACTAGCCAATCCCAGTTCAGTCCAGTCCACCTGAAGTCGAGGAATATTACACACAAGCCACGTAACAGCCGCCAAACAAAGCCCTTAACGAACTCTCGGAAGCCGTCACAAATCAACCGGCATTAATGAAAGAAGGTAGAAAAATAAGCAGAACAACGTGCCACCATATGCCACACCTTATCACCTTTCCAATTGTGATGATAATAAGTTCACCGGCCTGTGAATGGTGGACAAGATGGTAGATGAAAGGTTGACACATTTTTTTAGGAATTCGAAATTTTTAATTTGTTGGTGTTGTATTTGAAATTTATCTAAATTGGTTTTATTATTTTGAAAAACTTAATCTTATAGACTAATTACCTTCAGCAAATAATCTTGACCGTCGCCCCACTTTCCAGCATCCAGTGGCCACGTGGAAACACGAAAAAAGAAACAAGAATAATTAACCTCATCTGTGCGCGCTGTTCCAAGGCGAGATACACCTACCGTTTTGTGTAGGTGGGTTGGACGCCACCGTCGCACGTGGACAACGGAAATCTTTCAGCACCACCCGTTGGCGATCTTGTGCGCGATGACAAAATACTGCGAACTAAGGGGTTTCCAATCATGTCACAAGAGAGTGCTTCCGCGTGTGTTCACTCCGCGGTGCTGTATAGGCAGTATGCCTGGTCATCGTGTTTGGAGATTTATCGTCAAACTGCCGGCCTCTGCGCTAATGGCACATGAAATAGACGGTTGCGAAATGGTCCCAACTCCCCCTGGCGGGGGAGGAGGGCACCACAGCGGGACCTACCGCAGCGAATTTTGGTTTGACATGACGGAAGACAACGCCTCTGGTGATGATTTTTTCGTGTGATTTATCATTTTGGCGATGAAGGATTGCTACTAGTAAGGAAACATGGGACCAGATGAAGATCAAAAATATTGTTTTAATATTGTACTAAATTTTAATCTGTATTACAACATATTTTCTACAGCAATCCATTAACATTCTGATTTTTTCTTTGCAGTTTAAAAAAATGAACTATACAGCAGGTCCATATGGATGTGAAAGAAAAAAATAAAAGTGCTTCGATTTGGCTATAAATTTTCTGGGGGTTCCTTGGCCAAAATAATTAGACCCGTTTTTTTTGTTTGGCCATTAGGGTGGCCTATGCCGTGATAGGATGGTTCGAAAAATGGCCATTTTCGTCGATATTCACAAAAAGCACTTTTTTCAAAACATCATAACTTCGCTCCATTTCAACCGATTTTAGCTGTCTAGGGCGCAAATGAAAGATGTAATTGAAATACGCAACTTTCGGTACCCTAATATGTATAGGTCATTGCTGAAATTTTTGAGTTATCGCAGTTTTAGTGAAAAAAGTTGATTTTTTGCCGATTTCGTCAATCTCCCGTTTTTGCGTGCTGCGCGTCGAAAAACCCGGGTTTATTTTCAAAAAATCATATCTCTGAATCCTGTTAATGAACCTCGCCAAATTTTTGATTGTCCGAGGAATCCGTTAAAAATATTTTCAGATATAGGTTCTTTGGTCCAGACACCGTCAAACGGCATTTGATGTTTTCATAAGACTTTTTCAAATGTTAGGCTAGATTTTTGAAACTCCACTTTATTTCTTATTGGAAGTCAAACTTATCATCTTTTATTTGCGCCCTAGACAGCTAAAATCGGTTGAAATGGAGCGAATTTATGATTTCTTGAAAAAAAAAGTGGTTTTTGTGAAAATCGACGAAAATGAACATTTTTCAGACCACCCTAACACGGCATAGGCCACCCTAATGGCCAAACAAAAAATACGGGTCTTATTATTTTGGCCAAGGAACACCCCTTTCACATTCATATGGAACTGCTGTATAGTTTTATCCGGTTTCAAAATAGTTTTCAAAAGCTCTAGAAATTTGTATTTTTTAAAGTATTTTTTCAAATATTTTTTTTTTATGAAATTTTGTCCATGCCTTTTCAATATCGAGAGAAACAAGTTTTCATCATCAGTTTTTTATTCAAGTCTCCATAGAACGTTGTGGATTGGTCGCATAACATAGACACTTCAATCATCGAAACAGTGTATCTCAACAAAAGATTTTCCAATCGATCTGTTGTCTTCAACAAAGTTGTAGGTTATGATTAGGACTTTTAAAATTTTCACATAAAAAAAATCACAAGCCTTATTAATTGTCTTTTTTGAGACAAAAAAAAAGTTACCATTGCGCTATAGAATGTTGCAAATCTGGTCCCGGGATTATGATTTATTGAAATAATATTCAAACATATGGTAATACATACAATTTAAAAGGACTTATAGCTCATTTTAACATTTTCGAATGGATACCTCGACATTTAAATTTTAATACTACGTTTTATAAGAGAGCAAACAATAAAAATATGAAAATTTTAATATTTACACTCAAGTTTTGAACATTCTAGAGCTCTGTAGAGGCTCTTCTAAATTTAAAATCTTTCTTAGCTTAAATATAAGCTTCTTTGTTAAGTTTTTGTCCACTCGGGATTTAATTAATTTGATTGTCTTCGACGATTTATTTGTGAATATATTGCTTTTATTTTTATCACAGATTGTTGGTATTTCAAGGTAAGATAATTCCAAAAAAAATATTATTTTCCATTAAAAAAATGAATTTTAGAAACTTGATGAACTTTTAGCAATGAACGTGACGGGTGTAAAAATGTTTTTCAGGAAAACATAAAATTGAAGATATTAATATTATTTTTATTTGAAATGATAAAAATTTCAATGAGATAATTAATGACGTAATTTTTTTATTAGGCCAATGAAAATGTTGTGTTAAGTCATTGTTTCCCCTCATCTCTTTGAAATTTCAAATCTATTGCTTTAAATTTTATCACTGAAAAAAACTTGTACAATCCATCGAAAAGTATTTATAATACATTTGGCAAATTGAATAAATTCATCAAAAAAAAAAAGGGGCAGAGAAAAATTGTTGCCTTAATTTGAAATTTTCATTGAAAGATTTTGTACTTTTAAATATAAACTAATGAAAAAAAAAACATTGTGAAACGTTTGTTTTTATTCGAGGAAAATAAGATTTTTTTCATTAATTTTTTCGTTGAAGATATTATTACAATTTTGATTTACTAATGACGTCAAGCAAAGTAATGTAAATCGGCCAAAACCAAAGTATAAAAAAACAGCCTGTCCTGCTTACGTCAGGGGATGTTTACATTAGGAACGAGCAGGACAGACTCTTTGTTTACACTTCGGCTTTGGTCCATTTACATTGTTTTGATTGACATCATTAATAATCTCATAAAAATTTTCCTCGTTTTAAATCAAAATTTAATCAATTTTAAAGCATACCTGAAAAAAAAATACAACCAAGGTAGCGCTCGACGTCAATTGCTAAAAGTCTATCAAGTTTCTAGAATAGATTTTTTTTAAATATGTGTGGAAAATAATATTTTCTGGAATTAATTCACCTTAAATTACCAACAATTCACGATAAGAAATAAAAGCAATATAATCACAAATATAAAGTCAAAGACATCAAATCGATCTAAAATAATGCTTTGACATGCAAATTTAAGAATTGTATGAAGATTTCAACATTTTTAAACCAAATATCCAAAATCTAGTTTTATTAAGGTTTCATGGTAGCATCTTGATTGCTTTAAAGTTTTATGTTGGCATTCACAGCAACCAACTAGCATGGGCCGATTTAAAGGTTTTAAAAAGGTGTTATGCCTCGGACATAAAACCTGTTGCCAATCAAAGCCAAATGGCTTTCAATACGGGTTTTATGAAAGTTTTAAGAGAGTCGTGAAAACCCAATTTTAATGTTGGTTTTGGCTGATAGGTTTTATAGCGATTTTAACAGCTAAAATGTTACCAGGGATAAATTTCGAACTGACAAAAACTTGAACAATGAAGCTTATATTTTTAGTTAAGAAGGGTTTTAAATTTTGAAGAGCCTCTTCAATGCTCAAGAATATTCAAAACTTGACCTTTTCTTGTAAATTCATTGATATCTAGAATTTCTTTAATGACACCTACAACACTGATGCTTTTATAGCTTTTATAGAATAATCATAAAACTATGAGAAAAACTGCGATTGGCCAAACAGTTAAATCCGTAGTCCCGTAAATTCCCTCACTTTTGATCTATGGTAGTATGGGTGTTGAAGGCTGTTGCAAAAAGATATTGGGATTTTAGAAATATTCATTTTCAATAGTTATTTGGCAAAGCCATGAGAAAAAGTCAAATCAATCTAGGAAGTTTATGGCACATCTTTAAGGGATTCAAATGACCTTTCAAATGCAACTGAGAGAAATTGAATCGATCAAATTTTACGAACATGCGAGCAATTTTAAGATGGTTTATAATTTTTTGGCACTCAAACTTCAATGCCCGTTTTACCCCACTTCCCTTTGTCATAGAGAACTCATAAAAAAAGTTTCATCCAAATAGGAGCACCACGATACGACCTGTGACACATTGGTGAAAAACTCGCTCTTAAGTTGAAGTTCCCCAAAGTCTGATCATATTGTATCAAGTCCAAATATTTTTCATTTTTGTAGGCTTATGTAATAAATTACACAACTGAAAATGTAAATTTAATTATTCTCAGATTTGGGATTACAGTACGTGCTCGAATATCTAAAGAATCTTTTTCGCGTAGTTTGGATGTGAACTTCGGACCATTTTGGCGGCCAACTTTGATTACACACAATCATATCACTTTGGAGCATTTTTGGAGTTACAATTATGGTCAAAGAGACAAATTTTGATAAAAATAAAAATTATGATTACATAATTCGATAATCTGTAGATTATATATATTATTCAAAGTAATATTTTGGTAAGGACTTCGGATAATTTTGAACAAACAGTATTTCTAAAAAAAAATGATCAAAAATGCCCATAATATTGTTTTTATAAAATTCACGGAGGTAAAGAACAATCTTGATTTAAAATACCAATTACCTCAATACATTATCAAAACCTTTAAAAGAAAAATCATTTAATTTCCCAGTAGCATAGCTTCAACTTCTTTCAATTATATTTATTCCTTAGCAAATGCCCTACAACTTAGTCCTCACATTCCATATCCCGTCTCAGACGAATACCGCTGACACCGGAGAAAATTCTCCGCCGGACATTATGGCCCCGCGGCCATCTCCGCTGGCGGGGGCGGTCAGAATGAGCCAATTAGCGCAAATGGACGCACCAATAAAATCCAAGTGCACTTTCGGCCATAAAAATAGAATGGAACCTGCTTCTACTCCCCTCCACCCCCTCCTATTGCAGCAGGGTTGAGAAAATTTCATAATATCTAAACTCGTAAAAAGATATTCATATTAAAAAGTTTGCTGTTAGGGGGGTACTTGCAGTGGGTAGGGTGGTGAGTTAGTCTGTGAGGTGGTGAGAAATTACTCACAATAGCGTTGACCAAAACAGACTTTAGTGATGAAATAAGAAGCTTGAAAAAATGACTTTTTTGTACTTCTAATAAATTTAGCTTTTGAAGGCATCCCTGTAATAAGTGCGTCCAAGTCAGCCCGTCGTCCTGATGAGTACTTTCGTCTGGAGACGAACTTGGCCAGGAATCCCCGCATCGTCAGTGGCCATCATGAGAGTCTGCATCGTCCTGGAAAACGCGGTCTATTAGAAACCCCTCCTTCCATCTAGCGATTCCGGCGCTGCAGGTGACGGTCCCGAAATGGGCAGCAGCTTGGAACTAATTTCGCCAAGCTGCCGGACTTTCAGAGGAGAAAAAAAATCGTTTCCCCGGAAGTGGCTGGTTCTGGGGCGTATAACTGGGACTAACGGAGCTTCCGGTGAAAAAGGACGGAGCAAAGGAAGCAAATGGTGCCTTAGGTTGGGTGTTTGGTGAAATATTATATTGATACTGGAACAGAACTCGCTAATGTAGCGTGACTAATTCAATTATGCAAATGTATAAACGGTGGACGGGATTTTCAGTCAGGATACTGGGCAACCCGGGAGTAAACAAATTGTCGGTCCAGGTTAGAATAGGAAAAGTGTCGTTCTTATGGATTTGTTGTTCCAAGTCGTTTTCATTATAGCCAGGGTTGCTTCAAACAGTTCCGTTTGAATTTGATTTACTTTTTCAGAAGTAAATCCATTTTATAGAAACTATTTAATTGCTTTCAACGACTTCTACCCCACATCCAATTGAGTTAGTTCCGTGGTCGTGATACCACTCAACCCGCTGAATTTATCAATTTAAATTACATCACATCCCACGATTTCGTGCACATCTGCAAAGATCTGCACCGAATCATCTCCCAGAGCAACCCTCCGGGCATCATCGCCAGTTGGTCATAAAATGGGTACGCGCAGAGCAATCAGACGGAAATAAAACCAAGCTATAATTGCATTCTTGAAGTTCTCTCTCACTATCAAAATAAATAAAATCGGCCTGCAACGATTTCGATTCGATTTCAATCGATCGATCTGTCCATCGTCTGATGTCTCTCTGGAAGCCGTTGTGGCTGGAGGAAAGGGTTGTCTAGACACCGCTGCAGTTCTGTGGGATCCAACTTTACAGACTATTTCTTCCATTCTCTAGGAAACTTTTGATTTATAAATTTGCTTTGAAATTTTCCAAAGCGAAGTATTTGTTTAGAAATTAAAAAAAAGCAATTGAACTGTTATTTTTTTTAATTTGCGAAGTTGACTCTGAATCCAGTATTATATTTACGAGAGCAAATCTTAACCAAACTCTAGAGAACTGCTCATAAATGATATAAAATTTTAATAGAACCTTTCCCCCTTAGGCAAACCCCTTCGTAAAGCTCCAAAACGGTTAAAATTCAATTTTTATTGCACACTCCTTCCGCGAGGATCATAAATCCGATGACGCATTGGTTCAGCGCGACCAGCCTCAATATTAATCGCTGGCTCCGGAGGTTCGATCGAGATGATTCACGCTGGAAAGATCAACCGGCCAAGGCATTCTCCAACTTAGTCAGTCCGACCCGGAGGTTTTACGATAGAGTGCTTCTTGGAAAATTAAAAACGCTAAATTGTCCATTTTAGCAAATTTTGTGCGCGCGCGCGCGGTTCGACCACCGAAAGGCAGCCCTGGCTTAGTAATGACAGATATTAATCGACGGTAATAAAGTTCGGGAAATTATGGGGCTGCCGCTGCTGTGACTGGAAGAGTTTTTGGAGCTTCGTGCGGTGGAATGCTTTGCTCAATTCGATGCGGAGTGTTATTAATTGTTATTGCTTTGGTTTTGATACCGGGCGCAAGCAAGCAAAAGGTTCAGTGATAGAGACTAATGAGCGTTTATTAATGGCAAGTTGCGCCAGAAATGTCCGGCCGGAAATGGAGTTGTCGTGAGTCAAGTGTTTCACACGACTTATTGATTTGCTCAGAATTGTTAAATTGGTTAAGATTGACCCATCGATACGCGAGCCTGAAATTGGTAAAAAATGTATTTCACCAAATAAGACATTTTTAAATCGGGGTTTTCATAAAAAAAAATATTTTTTTCGCTACAAACTTTTCCATTGAGAACAAATGGGTAAATGTTGACTGATGTTGCTCATATTTGCTCAACATTCCTATAATAGCTCCAGGAACAATTTTATTCTGGACACCATAATGTACATAGATTCTCACTATATAAACAAATCATTTTGCAAATCTTTTTATAGAAACATGCTTGCCCACGAACCGAAATCTTTTGTTTCACATTTGGGCCAATGCATATTTTATTTCAAGTTTTTGCTGCATTACCCTTTAAAATTTCTCCAAAAAACTAGCGGGCAGAAAAAATCATCGAAAATTTGAATTTTCTTTCAAAAAACGTCTACAAATAGATTGTAAAATAAGGTTCTATCCCATTCCCCAGAATCCCATTCCCCAGAATTCCATTCCCCAGAATGCCATTCCCCAGAATGACCCATTCCCCAGCAATATTTATGACATTGAAAAACGTAACATCGTTTCCCATTTGATTTAGTGCCATTTAGTATAGTTCCGTTTGGCATACCATAATTTGGCATAATGGCGCATAATGGTCAATTAGCATAATGATATTAAATTCTCAACATTAATTCAACATTAGAATCGGTTTAAAGAAGCCTTCTTGATTTGTGATAACTGCTGACACTAATTCATTTATTTTTTTTTTTCATTCTTTAAGAAGGGTAAACTCTCATTACTAGGGATAACTGCTAAAGGAAAATCGTCAGCATGCTGCAGTCATCACAAGTCAACAGAGTTTTGCCTTCTTTAAAGAAGGGAAAACTTTTGTCAGCAATACTGACAGGCAAGCAAGTTTTCCCTTCTTTAAAGAAGGGAAAATTCAACTTTAACGGTGAACATCAACCAGAGTATTTGCACCAAGATTTTTGTTACAAATATTTTACTATTTCCGAAACTACGGGAACTATCGATATAATTTTTTATTCATCCCCGAAAGTACTGTCTACTAAGCGATTTATAACAAAATTTACCTATTTATACAATCATATTGTTGCAGGATTAGCGTAAGTTTGTCAATTTTGGAATAAGAAGACAACTACTTCCTAGGTTGCTATGACTTAAAGGGAAAATTCATCTTTCGTCAGCAATTATCACAAGTCAAGAGAGTTTTTCTTTCTTTAAAGAAGGAATCATTTAACTTTTGTCAGCAGTTATCACAATAAAGCTGAACTCTAAATACTTTACACTTTAACCGGCTCCGTGGCTTAATGGTTACGGCTTCTGCCTCACAAGCAGAAGGTTCAGGGATCAAATCCCGGTCGGTTCCTTTGAAATTTGGAATCATGAATTTGAACTTTGAATATGAACAAAAACGAAAATGAATCAGGCGGGATTCGAACTCACGCCTTAGGATTGGTGGACAGGGACGCTAAGCAGTCGGCCATCAGAAGGTTTTTACACTCTAGCAGTGAATTGATCCGCATTGTTGAAACATGTTATCTTCTCATATTAAATACGCGCTGATCCCTGATTTGCCTGACGGGATTGGAAGTCTAACTATAGATCGAGTTTCCTTCAGATGCTTGCTTCTATGTTTAGGCGGGGCCGAACAATGCCCAGCGACCTCGGAATTGGACCGCAAGGAGCTCTGTCATTCTGAAACGGGTCGTTGGAAGCAGCGCGAGGGCTATCACCACCTAATACCCGGGACTGAGATAAGTTGTATCAGCATTCGGCATGTACAAAGTCTGATACAAACTATACTTTCCCATAATATCGCTACAGGTTAGCGGGTATTGGATTGGACCACACACACACACACACTCTAAATACTTTACACTTTAAAACTGATCATTTTTTTGAATAAGGTACATTCACAATAAAAATGGACCGAGCCACGTAGCCCAGTGGTAACGCTTCCGCCTCGTAAGCGGTAGATCGGGGTTCAAATCCCGGCTCGGACCAACTCAACTGGTGAACTTTTCCCTTCTGGAATCGATTGCTTAGTAAAGGGAAAGTAGTGTACCGTCACAAACTGGACCTTATCACGACACCTTAGGGAGGCGACCTATGGAATGTTAACATTAACCATAACATGTTAACATTAAGTTGAGAATGAAACTACCACTGAATCCGCTTTGTAAATGCCGGCCCCGATACTCTTCAAGGGTGTTCCCCTCAGGAACTGGGAAAGATTTACTTACATAATAAAAATAAAACTTTTCCGGGGAATGGGTCATTCTGGGGAATGAGTTTCTGGGGAATGGACCATTCTGGGGAATGGGATTCTGGGGAATGGATCATTCTAGGGAATGGATTTCTGGGGAATGGCATTCTGGGGAATGGGATAGAACCGTAAAATAATATAGAGCGATTATTTTTTAATTTAAATTCTGAGACCAAAGATCGGGAAAAAATGTTTAGGAAGTTTTTTTTTAAATAAATTCATCATAAATAAACAAATTGTTGGTAGCAGAGCAATTCATTTTTTATTTACAAATAAAACTTTGTCCATCGATTTCTTAAGTCCAAATAAGCAATATTGCATCGTGTCTTGAAAACATGCGTAAATCTGTATCTAAAGATTTCGATTTGATGTTTTGAGCAATGTTGTAGGTTATGATTATAACAATTTAAAAAAATATAGTTATACTCAAAAAACATATTTTTTATTTATTTTTTCATTGAAAAAACAAAACAAAACAAAAAGTACAAAAAGTATCATCTTTTGAGCTATAGAAGGACGGACATGGTAATGTTATGATTTTTTGAAAAAAAAATGTGTTTTTCATGGTATTAAAAAACACACACAAAAATAACACGAAGTCTAAAAATCATTTTTAGATGTACAATTGAATTCTAAACAAGAAAATAGTTTTTAATAATTTTGATAAATTGCATATTTTTGAAGTTATAGTAATTTTTGGACAATGATGAACACTATTTTCTAAATTAAAAAAAAAAGACAAATATGATGAATAATTGAACCTTAAAATGGTTATCACTCAAAAATTTTGCACTTCATAACATATTTACAAAATCACTTTTTGATATAGAATTCTATTGAATCTCTTAAAATAAGTTTTCAAGGGTTTTTGTATGCATTTCGAATACTTTCCAAAAACCCTGTTTTGCAAAAAAAATTAACTTGCCCAAAAAAAATCTTCGGTTAAACCCTATGGTTTAAAAGTCGGCAAATTTTGTCGATCAAAACATATCAAAAATTAAAAAAATTGAAGTGGGTTAACATTTACAAAATCGAGTTTTTGTGATAAAAAGTAATTTAGAAAACGGAGATTTTTTTGAAGTCAAACTATGTTTTTAATAGTTCTAAGCACAGCCAACAACTTTGCAGAAGACACAAAATTGATCATGAAATCCCTTTTCTAGGTACAGATTTTCAAATCCAGAGTTTTGTTTAAAAGGTCCAATAAACTTATGAAAGACAATAGCTTATGGGTAATTCTCCGCCAACTCACACAGCAGTTGCCCCGACCCCTCTTCGATATGCGTGAAACTTTGTCTTAAGGGGTAACTTTTGTCCCTGATCACGAATCCGAGGTTCATTTTTTGATATCTCGTGACGGAGGGGCGGTACGACCCCTTCCATTTTTGAACATGCGAAAAAAGAGATGTTTTTCAATAATTTGCAGCCTAAAGCGGTGATGAGATAGAAATTTGGTGTCAAAGAGACTTTTATGTAAAATTAGACGCCCGATTTGATGGCGTACTCAGAATTCCGAAAAAAACGTATTTTTCATCGAAAAAAACACTAAAAAAGTTTTAAAAATTCTCCCATTTTCCGTTACTCGACTGTAAAAATTTTTAGAACATGTCATTTTATGAGAAATTTAATGTACTTTTCGAATCTACATTGACCCAGAAGGGTCATTTTTTCATTAAGAACAAAATTTTTCATTTTTAAATTTCGTGTTTTTTCTAACTTTGCAGGGTTATTTTTTAGAGTGTAACAATGTTCTACAAAGTTGTAGTGCAGATAATTACAAAAAATTTGATATGTAGACATAAGGGGTTTGCTTATAAACATCACGAGTTATCGCGATTTTACGAAAAAAAGTTTTGAAAAAGTTGGTCGTCATCGATCATGGCCATTCATGGTCACCCGCGACAGACACGGACGACAAAACAAAGAGAAACGCAAAAAGTAACTTTTTCAAAACTTTTTTTTTTGTAAAATCGCGAAAACTCGTGATGTTTATAAGCAAACCCCTTATGTCTACATATCAAATTTTTTGTAATTATCTGCACTACAACTTTGTAGAACATTGTTAAACTCTAAAAAATAACCCTGCAAAGTTAGAAAAAACACGAAATTTTAAAATGAAATATTTTGTTCTAAATGAAAAAGGGACCCTTCTGGGTCAATGTAGATTCGAAAAGTACATTAAATTTCCCATAAAATGACATGTTCCAAAATTTTTACAGTCAAGTAACGGAAAATGGGAGAATTTTTAAAACTTTTTTAGTGTTTTTTTGATGAAAAATACGTTTTTTCGGAATTCTGAGTACGCCATCAAATCGGGCGTCTAATTTTACATAAAAGTCCCTTTGACACCAAATTTCTATCTCATCACCGCTTTAGGCTGCAAATTATTGAAAAACACCTCTTTTTTCGCATGTTCAAAAATGGAAGGGGTCGTACCGCCCCTCCGTCACGAGATATCAAAAAACGGACCTCGGATTCGTGATCAGGGACAAAAGTTACCCCTAAGGACAAAGTTTCACGCAAATCGAAGAGGGGTCGGGGCAACTTTTCCCGATTTCGTGTGAGTTGGTAGAGAATTACCCTTATAGGACCTTTTCAAAAAAAAAACTCTGGAAAAACTTATTGCTAAAGTTGTCTTTGCTGTACGGCGGAACTAATTTTCATATTTCCCTCACATTCAAGAGGCACAGCAGCCAAAGTTTCTTCTATCTGATTTGCTCCAACAGAGTGCAAAATATCAATGGGAACTCACTTTCCCAAGATTTTTTTCCAATTTGCTGGTACTTTTTCGGGCGTTTGAGACGCGATGACAAAATGATAGAAGACAGGCAGGAATGATAACTCATCTTGTGTAATTGAAAAAGACCCTTAAACTGCGTATTTATTTTTTAAACAATTGTATAATCACTCGATCAAAATTATTTTCTTCAGTTTGAAATTTAATTTTTTTCCATCCCTTTACAAGATACTTTTTATTTGTTTATTTTCACACATGATTAGATTTAATTAAATTGCTCACATTTGATCAGAATTAAGACGTCACAATGTATTTTATAAATGTCTTTAAAAAAACAATTTATTGAAACGTTACACAAAACACGAAAAACTCTGTAATTATATTTAAATTTTACCATTTTTCCTGAATCAACACCCACTGTCCAAAGTCGTGAAAATGCTAAGAAAAATTTCTCGCAGCTCTGTGTGTCGGCCTAGTGAACAGATCGTAAATTAGAACCGAAGATCAAACGTTTGCGAAAAAGCGGTCCTCACTGACGCGTGAAATTATGACGCACACAATGTGCGACGACGCTGTAAATCATTTCCATCTCATGGTTGCGTGATTTCCGGGGAAATCCGTTTTGCTGGATGTTGGAGAACGTAATATGGAACTTGGGTCAGGGGAATCAATTAATGTTTTCAATCGAATATGTTTTTTTTTTTCTTCTCATTTTTTTATTTCTCATCTCGCATTTCCCACTTTTAATTTTTGATTTCCGATTTCCATTTTTCGTTTATAACTTTTCATTTCTCATTTTAATTGTTGATTTTGTAATGAAATGAAAATCTCAAGAAACGGAAAAAATTCAAAGCGAGCAAACTCCACTCCAGATCAATTTTCGTACCATTTGCTTATAGGACCATAAAACCAAATCTCTATCAGACGTTCGATCGTCCAGATATCGCCGCTATTAGCAGTTCACAACAAAATGCAATAATCTCCGATCCCGAAAAACCTTTTCCTATCGTAATAAATTCAAATCCTCTTCAGGTCAACAAAGGCCTCGCATAAATCTGTTACCAAGGGGGCCCCTTTCACTTCTCACGCCCCTCTCTCTCGAGAAGCGGTTCCCAAAACGGGACAAATTGTGCCCGTGTCCTGGACACGGCTGTGTGTGTCTGTATCAATTTTGGGGTGGGGGTACTTGAGATTAGCGATAATCTGCTAAATGACCGTCAACAGTTGTTGGGTTCGGTTTTTGGGACTCCCGCACTCCCGAATTTGATGCTGGCCAGATGTAGATATAAAGCGTACACTGTTCCGGGCCGTAATTTATGGCCCGTTTTTGGCTTGCCGAAATAGGGGATGACCTATTTTATTCAAATCTTGGCAAACTCTCCGGCCGAAGGACTGTGCGGTTCGTGGTTATCGGTAAATGGTCATCTTTCGGTTTCGGTTACACATTGTTAGTGAGGTTCAATGAGCTCATTGCTATTGTTGATGCCCTCGAACAACTTGATGGACTCTTGGACTCTTATTTTTGTCCAAAAGGTTCTTTTCCAAGGTGTATGAATCAATTTAGGATAGAAACGAATTTGTATGATTCAAACTTTTAACCCAATCATAGTATCTCAAATAAATACAAAAAAGGTTTAAAGCGAAACATTTTTGCCAAACAAATTAAAACACATTAATTTTCCCACTAAATTAAAATCAACAAAACTGTCACCATCAGCAAAATTAACGACACTCCCAAAACCTCGATTCAATTGGTGGACAAGCAAAAAAAATGACACCATATTGACGGGCCCAAATTGATTGAAGCGAAAATGGACTAAAAAGGGATTTCCAACGCAAATCCACTCCAAATGGTTACTTTGTGGGCATTTTCCGCAGTTGTGCAGTTGTTTTCAAATATGGCGGAGGTGGGTGATCTATGTGTCGTGGACTAGATGTCCAAAATTTGGGGTGAATTTTGTTGCGACTGAAATTGAGGGCGATATAGTGACAAAAAGGTGACCATTAGTGGTCGTAAATTTAGCTAATGGACTTGTGGATTAAACTGAATATGGGAGTAATCCATTGAATTCCAATTGTATTATTTGTTGATCAGAGTTTATTTTATGAAAAAGATTTCGTAAAATCAAACATTAGTTTACGCAAATAATTGTATGCACAAAAAAATCTAAATAACACGCCATAGTTTGAACATTTGAAAGGGAAAAGCTCTTTGAAATGCATTTTACGCTAGTTCAGTTGTTTTGCAATTATTAGTTTTCAAAAAAAATTAATGTTTGGCGAAAACAAAAATTTAAGCGATGAAATAATGTTGCTGTGCCAAACATCGAAAGCTTTTAAAACTTCAAAAGATTTTTTAATTAACCCAAACATTCTGAAAATGATTCTAAACGCAGGGGAATGCATTTTAAATTGATTTCAGATGATTGCAGTTAAATTTCTGTTGAAATTTTGAAGTTTTTTTAAAACATATTTTTATTAGCCTTAGTATATTTGGTTGAGAGATTTTTCAGAAACCATTTTGTTTATGCAGTATTTTTCATGTGATTCATCAATTTGATTAAATTTAACAGCTTCATACACAAAAAAAAAGTTGATTTTTGGATGGTTGGAAATTTTGTTGGTTGAATAATTTTACCTAGGTACTATCCACAAATCACGTGGACACTCTTTGGAAATCTCATATGTGTAAAAATGTGAACTTGAAAAAAAATCAACAAACTGATCACGGCGTGTTTTCTAGAACAAACATTTCAAGAAAAAACAGTCATCATTACTGTCAAATGTGTCTTATAGGAAATTTTCTCAGCTTTCCAATGCTTCAAAGAGCGAAATGTTTTATCGGGAAATTTCTGAGATATCTATTTTTTAAGTTTTTTGTTTTAAATTCCTGTATTATTTATTGTAAACTTTGCAATAACTAATCTGGAAACTTGTCAAATGATGTTTTTCATGTGTCATTTACTCATCAAAATGTGCAAAATAAGGCAAGAAACAATTTTGGAGGAGGTTGTAAATCGCTAAATATTTTAAAAATTAAATTTAACCGAGTTTTTGAATATATGAGATTTATTCAGAAATGAAAATCATAAAACCGTATTAAATTATTTTTTTTACAATAATTTAAAGATAATAACATAATTTTTGTTTACGCATATCACTTTTATGCTTGGATTTAGCTTAAATTAAGCTGAAAAAACCGTTTTTTTTTGTTGCAAGTTTGAGATTAGTTAGGATATCACTAGATTTGTATGAAAAAAAATCATATTTCCTTAACCAAACATTAATCAATTGCATGGATACAAAACATGTTATATACTCACAATTGAACTAAAAATGACTGTGGTGAGTTTCAGGAGAAAAACTTTTCATGAGTATGAAATGATTTTTATTATTTTTATTTTGTATGAAATGATCAAGGAATCAGCAATATTATAAAAGTCTTATGTTATCTTTTTAAAACGTTTTAAAAATACTTTGATTTTTGTTAAAATAGTTTGGAATGGAACAGAGGCTTCCATATTTTTTTCTGTTAAATAATATTTTATTTATGTTTAAACCAAAAAATGTATGTGGCAGTGTTTTCAACATTCAGAGTTAAAACACACAAATTTTACTCCTACATTTAAATGCATTTTCAACAGTAATTTTTTTTTCGTTATTTCATACACATGAGAATATGACTTTTGAACCTTGCAACAGTAATTGGTAGTACATTTTCGATTTTAAATCATCTTTTGGATCCATGTTCCCGGTTCATGTATGCTTTAAGAAGTATCATATTTATTCAAAAAAAATCCATTAATATTTGTTTATTTGTATACACAAATTGTGTAATTATCTTTAAATTCTTGTAAATAATATTTTTAAGAAGGTTTTATGATTTTGATTTTTGAATAAATCCCATATATTCAAAAACGCGGTTAAACTTAATTTTAAAAAGGTTTAGTGATTTGCAACCTTCTCTAAAGTTGTTTCTTGCACATTTTGATGAGTAAATGACACATGAAAAACATAATTTAACAAGTTTCCAGAATAGTTATTATAAAGTTTACAATAAATAATAAAGGAATTTAGAACAAAAAATTTAAAAAATAGATATCTCAGAAATTTCCCGATGAAACATTTCGCTGTTAGAAGCATTGAAAGCTGAGAAAATTTCCTATAAGACACATTTGACAGTAGCGATGACTATTTTTTCTCCTTAAGGTTACCCAGAAAACACGCCGTGTGATGAAAATTCACAAAAATAATATTTTACATTTCATTTGACAAAAAATCTGTCACCATTCCCTGATGAATATTACAATATAAATTTATTTTCTGTGTACTGGCATCACTCAAAAATGCTTAAAATTTATAATTGTAAAAATGGACACAGTTAAAACAAGGCGCCATACATCAATAATAGAAACACTAGTAATTTGTATGAGCATTAGTAATCGACAGTTATGACGTCAACTTTTAACTTTTTTAAACTTTTTTTTGTAAATCCCGATTTGATCTACCTAAAGATATGATAGGGCCTTTATTACAACAAAAAGGCTAAGTAAGGTCATCACTAAAAAATAAATAAAAAAAAATTAACAGCAAACTCAGGAGTCCTCTATCAAATTGATTGTACTCATCGAAATCTACATTGTGAACTTTTAATTAATCTTTAATCAATCAATTTTTTGCAAACTAAGCGTTCTGAGCAATTCTCATCACTTTAACATTTTTCCGTTATTGAAACATTAAAACGATTACTTATCATTATTTATAATTTATTATTTTAAATAGTCAAACAAACTTAACACTCAAACGTCGGGTAGTCATTTGACCCTTATTTTTTTCTTTAAATAATCAAAACTTTTTTTAGAATTGACCAATTTGGATGCTTCCGGTTGAAAAAGATCCAGGGTAGTCATTTGACCCTTATTTTTTTCTTAAAAAAATCAAAACTTTTGGTAGAATTGACCAATTTGGATGCTTCCGGTTAAAAAAGATCCAGGTTTGTCTATATTTTTAACTGTCAGATGGGAGACAAATACGGTCCACTTCAGGGATGCCAGATACACAGATTTGTCTGTGTTTCACAGACTTTTGAGCTTGTGTCAGACATTTTTTGAGGTGCACAGACTTTTAAAAAAAAACTTCATTAAATTAATTTTTAGTAATCTTTTTTGTCGATACTTATTTCGTTAGTCTTCAAATGCTTAAAAACGCAATTTCTGATGGATTTCAATGACTGTGAATTGATATATTTGAATTTTAGACAAATGCACAGACATACACAGACTTTTTTACAGACATTTTAAAAAACCAAGTGGCATCACTGGTCCACTTTTACCGTTAATCCCGATTCCGTTGGGGTACCTCGGACCTCCTATTTGGGTTTTTGGTCAATATAACAAAATTTATTCCACAAAACAAAGCCGCAAATGATGCAAAACCTCAAGGCATCATTCTAATACATCATTCTGCCAAAATAATTGACATGGTTAAGTCCTACGGGAGCCAGTTCCAGTTAGGCACCAATCGACATCAGCTTAGTGAACCGTTTCCGGTTGGAACCTGTTCCGGTGCCCGAAAGACTTGACCATGTCATGTATCTATGCAGGATGATGTATTATGATGATGTCTAGAAGTTTTGCATCATTTGCGGCTTTGTTTTGTGGAATAAATTTTGTTATATTGACCAAAAACCCAAATAGGAGGGCCGAGTTACCCCAACGGAATCCGGAATATCTCCGGTAAAGGTGGACCATATTTGTCTCCCATCTTACTGTTAAAAATCCAGACAAATCTGGATCATTTGCAACCGGAAGCATCCAAATTGGTCAATTCTACCAAAAGTTATGAAATTTTTAAGAAAAAAATAGGGGTCAAATGACTACCCGAGTGTTTGAGTGTTAATGAATGCAGTGATAAGATATATTTCTCCAAGTCCAAGAACGGACGTCGTGAAAATTGTATGTAGATTTTATTTTTTTAAATTAAATCCTTATTTTTGTATGATAGACAAAAAGCTATGCGATACAGAGATATTTCATAAAGGATCGCTATCAGTACTTTTTTAAAGACATAAAGTTTTTTTTTTTTTAAATCGTCTGTTGTGTGCTATCTTGTGACAACGACCATTAAGTACTTTTCGAGAAAATCGATTTTTAAAGTTTGATGGTAAATAATTTCAAAACTATGAATAATGGAGCCAAACTTGTTTAAGCAATCGAATTAAAGCATTTTGTAGTGTTTGTTAAGTATAGCAAAACAACATCATTAACTCATTTTCGATCAAAATGGTCGTTGTCACAAGATAGGTCACAGCAGACCAAATGTCAATTTAACTCTACCATCAAACTTTTTTTTTATATAAAATCGCGATAGCTCATGATATTTATAGGCAAACCCTTTATGTTAATTGATCAAAATTTTTTTTAATTGTCTGCTTTCAACTTTGTAGAGCATTATTACACTAAAAAAAATAAACCCAGCAAAGTAAGAAAAAACACGAAATTTTAAAATACGTTTTTTCGGAATTCTGAGTACGCCATCAAATCGGGTGTCTAATTTTACATAAAAGTCCCTTTGACACCAAATTTCTATCTCATCACCGTTTCAGGCTGCAAATTATTGAAAGCCACCTCTTTTTCCGCGTGTTTTTCCTCCGTCACGATATATCAAAAATGGACCTCGGATTCGTGATCAGGGACAAAAGTTACCCCTTAGGATAAAATTTCACGCAAATCGAAGAGGGGTCGGGGCAACTGCGGTGTGAGTTGGTGGAGAATTACCCATATTCATGTTCTATGTAAATACAAGAATCAAAGTATCATTGGGGTCAGAATTTAAATTCACAAAAATAAATATCAAACAAAAAAAGATGCAACTGATTTTTATTTTCTATTTCTCTATAAAAATCTGTTATTGTTGATTCTTGGGCAAACTAATTTGATTTCATTGAGGAAAATCTCAAAATTATAAAAAAAACATGTGTGTTTTATTATTAGATTTTCGTTTTACAATTCTCAGATATTCTTCATATTGAGTTGGAGTCAGAGTCGAAGTCAACAATTTGTTGAAAGCTGGAGTCGGAGTTGGCTACAGCTGGAAGTCAGTTTTACACCTTCAAACTTACACAATTTTTTACTGTGTAGAGGTCTGTGAATTCCATCACGCCGTGATTTTTTTTATAAACTGTTTCAGAATTTTTTTTTCAGAAAATTCCTACGTTACTTTTAAACTTTTAAAACTCTTTTGTGGTCTTTATTATTTCATCCTTATAGAATCTCTTAACTCAATTCACAAAATATTGTAAAAAATCAATGTTCCCGTTTTTGTCAAAAAATGTTCTTTTATCAAGAAACAAATGCATTCGTCATCGTTGCAACGGTGAACACACGCCTAATTTATCACTCCAAAACACGTCACATCGGAGGCGTCCTAAAATAAACACACCCACGTGCATTTCCGGCGCTGATCGCGGTGCTAAACGCGTAATAACCTGTTCGTTTTTCGCTAACTCGCACTTTGTTAACTACTACAAACAGTAACAAACAACTTCAACAACCTGCACGACGACGACGACGACATTATCGTCGCTATCATGCGGAACAATCATAAATCTCGTTCTCGTCACGTTTATTCATGAGAGTGGTAGTAGGTGTACGTTATGTGGTGTGCAAACACACGTACACAAACACACAGAGTACGCCTAGCATAAATTTTCCGGGCGTCGCGACGCCAAAATTATAGGTCTGTTGCCCTTTCGGTGTTCCTGGGTGTGGCCCGACCTGCCTCTCTCTTCTAGGTTTACTTTTTCTACTCACTTCCATTTTTTTTCATTCCTCCGACTTTCGTCGTGATTTTTCCGAGGCAATTTTCCACTTTGGGCTGGGCAGGACCAGGCCAAGCGTCGTTGCGGTCTCGTGAGTTTGCGGTAAGATTTATGCCACTTTTCCTTCGGTTAATTGAAAAATGAACGAAACCTTATATTATAACGACTACGACGACGACTTCGAGGTGTCAAGGGTGTGGGAAGTGGCGTCGGTACTCATTAGGTACTGGAGCTGGGGAGTAGAAGTGTGGAGAAGGTGAAGCCCAACAAACAGCAACCGGAAGTTGGTGGGTGAAGAAACTTGGAATGTGACTGGGCTGATTGCAAATGTCACCAAGGTGATGGTGGGCTTCTTCTTCGTCTCCTTTTGGTGGCTAATAAGGACCCGGCTGAAAGGTTAACGTGTGGCAAATGAAGCAGTTAAGAAGGGCTTCCGGAAGTAAATGGGATGAATGAAATTATTTCCAGGTCAAGGTTGTGGAAAATGTTTTTTATGCTTAGCTTTTGACGAGGAATCAGGCACGGCAGCTCTAGTATGTGCTGTTTAAGAATGATATTATTTGAAATACTTTAATCAAAACTTTTGGAAATTTTCTGAACATTTTGACAAAAAGTATATTCAGAAATAGTCAGTTAAGGACTTTTACTTAAAAAAATCGTTAAACTGCAAATATGTAGATAAAAAATAAGCTTTTAGTGGAATTATCTCTAAAATGGTACACTTTATAAAATTAAATGTACATATAACGATTGCAAAGTCGATTTTACGTTAAAAACTGCAGCAAAACAATTTTTTGGGTAAAATTTTTATTTGGTATTTTTTAATCCGGCTGAAACTTTTTTGGTGCCTTAGTTATGCCCAAAAAAACCATTTTGCATCATTAGTTGGTCTATATAATTTTACATACATATTTGACAAATGCCCATACAAAAATGATAGATGAAAATTCAAAAATCTGTATCTTTAGAAGGAATTTTTCAATCGATTTGGTGTCTTGGGCAAAGTTTTAGGTATGGTTAATAAATAATTTGGTTATTTTTTATTTCACTTTATGTCAAAAAACTTGATTGGCAAAAACACTATTTTTATTTTTTTCATTTTCTTACATGTTTTAGTGGACATCAAATGCCAACTTTTCATAAATTTCCAGAATGGGCAAAAAATCTTCGACCGAGTTATGACTTTTTGAATCAATACTGATTTTTCAAAAAATCGAAACACTGGTCGCAAAAATTTTTCAACTTAATTTTTCGATGTAAAATCGCATTGGCAATCAAAAAGTACTTTAGTGAAATTTTTATAAAAGGAACCGCTTGCAGGTTAAAGCCATTTTAAGGCAACTTTTTAAATAATAGTATCAGTTACTCATTTTTTTTTTCATTTGTGCCCACGTTTGCCCACTTTTATTTTTTTTTTTTTTTTGGAAAGCAGACTACACTACAAATGGGCCAAACATTCAAAATAACGCCCTTATAAAATGTTAGCTTTGATTAAAAAAATGAAAATATTGTTTTCGAAAAGATGGGAAAATTTCACGAATGTTTCATATTTCAATATTGAAAATCGGATCATTAGTTGCTGAGATATCGACATTAGAAAATGGTGGGTTGTTTGGGTGAGACATAAAAAACATCATTTTTTCTGTTTTTAAAAATTTGCATGGCAATATCTCAGCAACTAAGGGTCGTATCAACAAAGTTCACAAAAGCAAAATATATAGAGGCACTTATTTAAAAAAATAAAAACTGAGACTATTTTTTTTTTATTTACCTAATAAAAAATTTGAAAAATTTTTGCGACCAGTATTTCAATTTTTTTAAACATTAGTATTGATTCAAACATTCATAACTCGGCCATAGATTTTTTGCTCAACCTGAAAATTTCTGAAAAGTTGGAAAGAAAATGAAAAAAAAATAAAAATAGTGTTTTTTGGCAAATCAAGTTTTAGTGACAAAAAGTGAAATTAAAAATTGTTGCAATTCTTTTTACCGTGTATAATTTTTTTTTCAGTGTAGTCCCTATTCATACCTACAACTTTGCCAAAGTCACCAAAGATTTAAAAATTCCATCAAAAGACACAGATTTTTTTAATTTTCATGCATCTTTTTTTTGCATGGACATCTGCCAAATTTGTATGGAAAATTATATGGGCAAACTGTTGATGTAAAATGAGTTTGAAGGCACCAAAAAAGTTTCAGCTGGATTAAAAAATACAAAAATTAAATTTAATGAAATAGACCGATTTCATAGAGAACTGCTCATAAAGCAGTTTTTATCCCGTAAAACACAAAACAAAAATAAATGGATTTGAAGAAATTTTTAGATTGCATTTTTCTTTAAAATAAGATAATTAAAAAATATGGAAAAAAATCTTCCATATCCCTATTTTTTGTGAAAAGGGTTCATTATTACCTACAACTTTGCCAAAGACACACAATTGAACAAATTGAACAGAATTGGTGCCAAAATTGTAACTGGACTTGTATGGGTGATCAAAAACACAAAACTGCTTTTTTGGTAATAGGAAAGGCCCCCAAAAAGTTTGAGCCAAATAATAAACTACAAATATAATTCATTTCCGTAATTAAGGTATAATTTCTCCTTTCACAATTGATCAAAATGAATTATTTGATTGAATAATTCTGTTCTCAAATAGAAAAAAAAGTTTAATTAATTAATTGATTTGAATGATTTATACCAACTGCAATTTGTTAAAAAGAACTTAGCCAACCTAGAATTGGTCGAATCGGGTTTTTTGATTGTTTCGCCTATCACGGGAAACCCAAACTCTTTCAATCACGTTTTACCAGAGCTCTGAGCGTAATTAATCATTATTCTTATCACAACTTGGCACTCGGTACGTCAAAAATTCCTACACCTACGGTTTTTTCAACGCCAATTCCCCACAAATCGTCATTCCTTCTAATCTCGCGCCTACATCCAGGAGCACACCAGTTTCACGCTAGATATTCTTGGAACAACTACACGATGGCTTGGCTTGTACTTTTAGCACTTTTTCTTGGTTCAAGTGGTAACTTTTTCATATCTATCAAAATTTTATAAACTAAATTTAACGATTTTCTTATTTAGCGCTAGGTGACGCTTGCATCACTCCCGGTGGAAACCGTGGACGGTGCGTCCTCGCAGAGAAGTGTCCTTTCATTTGGGAACAGTTGCAAAAAATCGGCACAATCCAGGAATACCGGTACGTGACCTCGTTCCACTGTGGTTACGATCCGACGAGCAGGAAGCTCCGGGTGTGCTGTCCAAGCTTTAGCAACGCCGAGGACTGCGGGACGATTGGTTTGTCTGATCGAATCTATGAAGGTATGGAGACGGATCTCGACGAGTTTCCATGGATGGCTGTGTTGGGTTATCGAAGAAGGAACAAGACAATGTTCCGCTGTGGAGGATCGCTGATCAACGATCGATACGTGCTGACTGCGGCGCATTGTGTGGGGGAGAGCGACAAGTGGAAACTGTAAGATCTTATTGATGTTCGTCAGAGGAGATTTGATTAGAGATTGTGCCTTTTTGCAGAGATTTTGTTCGACTTGGCGAGTGGGACTTGGACACTAGACCGGACTGTGTCTACGACTATTTTGGAGAGATGTATTGTAACGAAGTTCATGAAGATTTCGAAATTCAAAAAGTGATCGTTCATGAGAAGTTTACCAGAAATGTCATCAATATAAGGAACGATATTGCACTGTTGAAGCTTGACAGACGAGTTGCTAGCACCGAGTCCATAGCACCAATTTGTATCCCAACCCAGAAACAAGCTGATAGTTTGAACATCCAACAAGTTCAGCTTTTCGTTGCTGGCTGGGGAGCAACGGAAACAGAAGGTAACTTTACTTACAAAACCCTAAACATGTGATATTTTTCCACTAATTCAACCATTCAGCCAACAGCAAACGCAAGCTGAAGACCGTACTGCAAGGCCACGCCATGGCCAAGTGTGCCCAGGCGTACCGGAAGAAGGTCAACTTCTTCGCCGAGAGTCAACTTTGTGTGGGTGGAAAACGCGGGCGGGACTCTTGCCGTGGAGACTCCGGCGGGCCGCTGATGGAAATCTTCCAGAATCGGTGGCACGTCGTCGGGATCGTGAGCTTCGGGTCGGGCCTGTGCGGATTGGAGGGAATGCCGGCGATTTATACACGGGTTGGGAGTTTTCTAGACTGGATGGCGGCGAAAATTGAGCTGGAAAGTCGAAGGTGAATGTGATAGGTTCGAAAAGCGCACATTTGTTGGACAGTTATTTATTTTTAAATTATTTATTTGAAACAAGCATGGAATCCGGAATGACAGTGTTTAAAAAAGTCGATTTTCATTTAGAATAATTTATTTTCAAATTACTTCACTAAACCTATCCGTAATCCATGAACAGAAAAAAAAACATGAACGAAATGAGCTTGGATACATATAAAATTCAATGTAATTATACAGTCCAGACTAGATAATCCGAAAGCCCATAGGAAGAATGTCCCTTCGGATTATCGAATTACAAAAAAATAATTTGATTGGATTGTTTTTTATTGTCGAGCTCACTGAATTAGAATTTTTAAATCAAAGATGGCGGCCAAAATGGCAGCGATAACACATTGAAAAAAAATGCATTTTGTAATTCAATAGGCAATCAACTACTCAAAAAAGACTTTGATTGGGTTGCAGAACTCTATTATGAAGTTAAAAGTAGGAAAATGAAAAACACGCGAAAAAAATAAACAATTTTAAGTACTCAGAGTGTAATTTTGGTTTTGGTTTTGGTAATTTTGATCATATTGGTCTATTTGGTTTTCGTCAACTTGGTTCGGTCAATTTGGTTGATTTGGTTTTTTTTTTCAATTTGGTTTATTTGATCAATTTAGTCAATATTGTTTTGATCAATTTGGTCAATTTGGTTTTGGCCAATATGGTCAATTTGGTTGTGGTAAATTTGGTGAATTTGGTCATTTTGGTTTTGGTCTATTTGGGTTTGATCAATTTGGTTTTGGTAAATTTGGTAAATTTGGTCAATTTGGTCATTTTGGTTTTGGTCAAATTGGTTTTGATCAATTTGGTCAATTTGGTCAATATGGTTTTGGTCAATTTGGTTTTGGACAATTTGGTTTTGGGCAATTTGGTCAATTTGGTTTTGATCAATTTGGTCAATATGGTTTTGGTCAATTTGGTTAGTTTAGTTTTTGTTAATTTGGTTTTGGTCAATTTTATTTTGGTCAATTTGGTCAATTTGGTTTTGATCAATTTGGTCAATTTGGTTTTGATCAATTTGATCAATATGGTTTTGGTCAATTTGGTTTAGGTCAATTTGGTGAGTTGAGTTTTGGTCAATTTGGTTTTGGTCAATTTGATCAATTTGGTCAATTTGGCTAATTTGGTTTTTGTCAACTTGATTTTGGTCAATTTGGTTAGTTGAGTTTTTGTCAATTTGGTTTTGGTCAATTTTATTTTGGTAAATTTGGTTTTGGTCAATTTGGTTTTGATCAATTTGGTCAATTTGGTGAGTTGAGTTTTGGTCAATTTGATCAATTTGGTCAATTTAGTCAATTTGGTCAATTTGGTCAATTTGGCTAATTTGGTTTTGATCAACTTGTTTTTGGTTAATTTAGTATGTTGAGTTTTTGTCAATTTGGTCAATTTTATTTTGTCAATTTGGTTTTGGTCTATTTGGTTATGATCAATTTGATCAATAGGGTTTTGGTCAATTTGGTTAGTTGAGTTTTTGTCAATTTGGTCAATTTTATTTTGTCAATTTGGTTTTGGTCAATTTGGTTAGTTGAGTTTTGGTCAATTTGGACAATTTGGTTTTGGTCAGTTTGGTGAGTTGAGTTTTGGTCAATTTGATCAATTTGGTCAATTTAGTCAATTTGGTCAATTTGGTCAATTTGGCTAATTTGGCTAATTTGGTTTTGGTCAACTTGTTTTTGGTCAATTTAGTATGTTGAGTTTTTGTCAATTTGGTCAACTTTATTTTGTCAATTTGGTTTTGGTCAATTTGGTTTTGATCAATTTAGTTTGATCAATTTGGTTTGGGTCAATTTGGTTTTGGCCAATTTGGTCAGTTTTGTTAATTTGGTCATATTGGTCAATTCGGCCAATTTGGTCAATTTGATCAATTTGGTCAATTTGGTCAATTTGGTTAGTTTGGTTTTGGTCAATTTGGGTTTGGTCGATTTGATTTTGGGCAATAAAGTTTTGGTCAAATTGGCAAATTTGTTTTTTTTTTTCAATTTGGTGCCTTTTGTCATGCGAACAGGGGCACATCAGTATTGGTCAAATAATCTGGCAACGATACAATGATGTTGGAAAACCCAACTGCTAATCCTTAAAGAAAATCTCAACAAAGCTTTAACTGACGTTTGCTCCACATTTGAGATCCCCAACGACTGGCCCCACCTCCTAGTTTAGTGACCCAGTAAACTCACTACCGGACCGGAGGAGCTTCAAAAATCTAACCCAGAAACCTGAAGACTGCATGCAGAGAGTGCAGCGCCCAGCAGGTGTGCATTGTGTCTTCACAAAGTGCCAGCTACATAGAGCGCACACCATAAATTGAGATCTGAAAACAGAATAGGCTTTTTGAAGGCAACATTTTGAGGTTGCAGGGAAATCACGCTCCTAAAATTTTATTCTGTTTTCAGCTTAAGGACAGAGCACACAAGTACCTTCAGGTATCACGTTGCGTGTGCACAATGTTGTAGCCTAGCACAAAGGAAGGAAGAAGTTGGAGGATGCACTTGTTGACTGACTTTTGATTTACAGCCGAGCTTTACCTGCAGCGGGCTGACAGCAAACTCATGTTTCATCGCACATGATGTAATGGATCGATATAATTTATGCATCGTCGCTGTCGTGCTAACTTGTCGTACGTGCATTTTGGGCCAAATTGAGTTTAAGAACGCCGTTTTGTGCAGTTCACAATGCCTCGCCTTTTGACCTTCACAGATCCCCAAAATCCGATTTCAATCCTGCATTGTTGTCGCTCTTCATATGAAAGAAGTTTCAATCTTGTAGTGCTATCTTGACACAGCCTGAAAATTGATGTAAGTGCGACAACAGGGCAAAAGGATTCCAGGTCAGAACGCGTTTGACACACATACATGCCAGACTACCGTGAACATTTTCAGTTATCACTCGGGACTTCGGCAACCAAATTCAACCAAACTTTGGGACAATGCACAGAATGGTAAACCAAACAAAACGTGTTTGCTATTGTTTACATTGCGTGCTCTCGTTTTTGTTTCTTCAAGGTCAAACATTAAAACGCGTTTTTCTCAGAATGTCAAAAAGCGACGTATGTACGACAAGTTTCACCGTGTCCAAGTTAGAGAGGACTTGATTATTGAAAACAGTGAAGATTTGCTCCAACAAACGTTATCAATTACGATCAACGACGCCACTGCCATAAATTAATGCCAAACTGTCTGGGATGTCCACAGACTGAACATTGCTGAACTTGACCGGTATTTTGGCAGGATGAACTTTGATCTCGTGAATCGCTTGTAATTCACTCATATATATGAGCAACTCGTTATATAGTTTTGTCCAGTACTGTAACCATAAACCGTACAACTCTTTAATCATGCATCATTAATTATATATAGCATACACTGTTCTTATCAAACCAACAGCAGAATTGTAACATGGACAGATGTTTTCATACGTCACAATACTTCCCTACTACTTAAATTCCAGGGAAACCCCGCACAAACTGATAACCAAGTTCATTCAGTTCCAGCCCTAACGTCTCTGCAGTCGCAATCAAGACATTCAACGATGCTGAGGTTAGCTTTGGCAATTCTACTAGCACTGTGGAGCACTTCAAGTGGTACAAAGATTTCCGAACCCTTAATTCCTTCAACGTTCGTAACTCCTTCTGGCTCGTTACAGCTTTAACGCAGAATTTGGCGGCTGGCGAGAGTTGCCGCACACCTGGAGGAAACCCCGGCCGATGCACGCTGGTGCTTCAGTGTTCCTTCGTCCACCAACTGCTCAAGGACGTCAAAACAGGCCGGGATAACCAGTACGTCATGTCGTTCAAGTGCGGTGCGGAGTCTGGCACGAAGAAGCCGCTCGTTTGCTGTCCGGAACTCGCGAGTTCCCAGCAGTGTGGCAGCCTGACCATGTCCGATAACATCGTTGGCGGTGAGGAAACCGAACTGGACGAGTACCCGTGGGTTGCGGCGCTGGCGTACAGCAATGGCCGGGACAGCAAGTTTCAGTGTGGAGGATCGCTGATCAGCGATCGGTACGTGGTGACGGCGGCGCATTGCTTCCAAAGCAACAGCAAGTGGAAGCTGTAAGTGATCGTTGTATTGTTTACGAAATTGTTCAACCTAACAATTATTCAAAATTGTAGAGATTTCGTCCGACTTGGCGAGTGGGACTTGGACGCTAGTCCGGACTGTAAGGTGGACTCTGCTGGCGAGCTGCTGTGCAACGAGCTTCATCAAGATTTTGGCGTCAGCAAAGTCATAATGCACGAAGAATTCTCACACAACGATCGCAAAAAGCAAAATGACATCGCCATCTTGAAGCTGGATGGACAAGCTCCCACTACGAGATCAATTGCTCCAATTTGTGTTCCAACTCAGGAGATGGTCGACGGTCTGGACATCGAGCGAACCAGATTCGACGTCGCCGGTTGGGGCCTCACGGAGGAAAGAATCAAAAGCAAACGCAAGCTCAAGGTTGACCTTCCTGGTCAGGACATATCCAGCTGCATCAAGGCGTTCCGGGTGGACAGGTCGTTCTTCACCGATGGTCAACTGTGCGTGGGAGGGGAGAAGGGAAAGGACTCCTGCCGGGGCGATTCCGGTGGACCGCTGATGGTGGTCATGCAGAATCGATGGCACCTGGTTGGGGTCGTGAGTTTTGGGTCCTATTACTGCGGTACCAAGGATGTACCGGCGATCTATACCCGGGTTGGAAGCTACCTCGGCTGGGTTGCTGGGAAGATTGAGCTGGAGAGTCGTGGGGATTTGAAAAGTTTTGAAGAGTGATAAATATACGAATACGTTGAATTATTTGTTTTCAAAAAAATTGATTTAAACATTTTCACAGTATTTTTTACTTTTTTGACGACCTATGTTGAGACCACTTAAGAGATATTTTTGTTCTTTCTTGAAGCCGAATCTTACTTATCTGTATGTAAAGAACGTCCGAGTTCATCATCCGAACCATCGTGAGTTAGTAAATTGAAAGACCTTTCATACTGCTAAAAACATGATGATCTGGCAATCCTGTAACAAGATTTGAGCACTTAAGAGATATTTATATACTTTTTTGTAGAAGGATTTTCCAAAGTAATCTGAATAACAACTATGTCAGGATCTATCTTCCAACCTATCATAAGATTGGTAATCAAAAGACCTACTCAACATGTTGAAGATCTGGCAACCCGTTCTGAAGTTATGATCACTTGAAAGTTATGTTTTTGTATTTTTGTATTTTTGTATTTTTGTATTTTTGTATTTTTGTATATTTGTATTTTTGTATTTTTGTAATTTTTGTATTTTTGTATTTTTGTATTTTTGTATTTTTGTATTTTTGTATTTTTGTATTTTTGTATTTTTGTATTTTTGTATTTTTGTATTTTTGTATTTTTGTATTTTTGTATTTTTGTATTTTTGTATTTTTGTATTTTTGTATTTTTGTATTTTTGTATTTTTGTATTTTTGTATTTTTGTATTTTTGTATTTTTGGATTTTTGTATTTTTGTATTTTTGTATTTTTGTATTTTTGTATTTTTGTATTTTTGTATTTTTGTATTTTTGTATTTTTGTATTTTTGTATTTTTGTATTTTTTGTATTTTTGTATTTTTGTATTTTTGTATTTTTGTATTTTTGTATTTTTGTATTTTTGTATTTTTGTATTTTTGTATTTTTGTATTTTTGTATTTTTGTATTTTTGTATTTTTGTATTTTTGTATTTTTGTATTTTTGTATTTTTGTATTTTTGTATTTTTGTATTTTTGTATTTTTGTATTTTTGTATTTTTGTATTTTTGTATTTTTGTATTTTTGTATTTTTGTATTTTTGTATTTTTGTATTTTTGTATTTTTGTA